>NW_019416918.1:69558-163976 GCF_000390285.2 Anoplophora glabripennis
CTTAGCAAAGCGCATCCCAGGCTGCATAGCCGCACTACCCTACCCAACCATACCACACATAAACATGACACTACCCCCGGGGTTTACACAGACGAGCCGGCGAAGCAAGAAGAGCGCCAGAAGAAAGGGCCCTAGCCGGCGGGGCCCAGCCAGGACAAAAGGAGGTCCCACAAAGCGCCTACACCGGCCGCATTTGCGGTCGGGGTAGACGACGGATGGGGCCCACCTACGAAGGCTGTCCAGGCCTACACGAGATGAGGCAGGATAAAGAGGGATAATCCCCCTTGATCCCAAATCATTGAGGCCAATTTCTAGCCATAGAATAATGGCGCGAGGCCGAATTTGTTTTGTTCAAGGGGGGGGTATCTTAAGGTCCTTTACTTTTGATTGGCTGCTTATTCGGGCATGCTCGACATTATTTGTTTACATCATAGAAAATATATTCTAATTAATGACTTATCTGTTCGTCTTGAGTTTTACTTACAAATTCTGTTACGTTTTATAAATGTTTTGAGTGTGTGAAGTGATTTTGTGACAGTTATTAATACCATATTATTAAATTTCCAGTGTTAAATTGCCAGTGTTGCGGGAAACAACTACTCCGCGGGTTATATGCCCCGACCGGCATTGAATTACACTCGCAACACCTAGTGCAACAGCTAGGATAGCCATATTATTATATACCAACTATGGGAAAGTCCTGTAGCAAGTTTAGAAGAGGATCGGCCATATCGTTTCATACGTTAAGTTTGTAAGCATACATGGGCGTAGATTCTTTTAGGTGTAACGCACCTTTGGAATACTATTGAACATTAATATAATTTTAAAAAATTATTTCAAGATTAGAGTGCATCACGAGACACTTAAGTTAAAAGATAATGTACAAAACAGAGTCAGAAGCTTCCTGACAAAAACAATTTTATTTAAAAATGAATAAACAAATTTTTTATTGATATTGTCACAGTATTAATTGCAATTAGAATTATTCAATACTTAATATAGGTACTAATATATTTATTTTATTTTGTTAATACTTTTATAATATACAATAACTTACTTATGTAGTTTATATCCTTTATTTTGTTATTTATTCATTACCTTCTTTTAATAGTAGTTCTTAACAATTAATAAAAGTTTTATCTTAAAAGGTAATATTTTATTTGATACTAATTTCCTTAAAAGCGAGATGTTGGAAGAGCACTGTAAACATTAACTTTACATTACCATCAAATTTCAAAACTAATAAGTTACATCAGTCTCAGAAACCGTCTGCTACAAAAAATGCTTTTTGAAAAACATATTAATAAAAGTAGGGCGAGATACAGTATCTACATATTTTAACATAATATACTACGTAAACTTAGATGTTGATAAATTAGTCATCAGTAAATAACTACTAAAATAGTCAAATGAAGATTTAGTCATTCTGTAATTTTCCCCCATAACAAGAATTGTACACTATATTGTATGACAAATGAAAAAATTACAATTTTTACAAAAAGTGATTTTACTACAGTTCCTATAACCCCATATCATTTGTACTGCTTTAAAATTAAGTTTGATTCAATTATTTCCGAAGATAAGACTTCTTGCATTTAATACAAAATTGTAATTAATATTCCTAATGAACCAATCTAATGTACTACGCCACTGGTGTATAGGACTAACGTCAAATCTTTGCTCCCCGCCTCATCCCGCAGAGTTCCAAGTCCACAACTTTGCGTATCAAAACAATCTCAATGCTGTTAAATAGCCTATGCCGTATCTAGTACTATAAGATCGATGATCAAAACCATGATTGCATTCTTTTCAAGAGCTTGGGCGCCGTAAAGAAACTCCGAGCCGTTCTTTTTACTCAGGGCTCGACGTCCTGGGCCTTCCCCTTCCCCTCAAGGACTACCATTTTAACTGAGATTTGGGATCCTCAAATATAAATGAGTAGTGATGGGAGATTTCGAGTGAAAAATCGAGTGGTACTCGATTATTGAGATCACTCGAGATATCTCGAGATGTTTACTCCCACCACTCGAGTGATTATTACCCTACGGTTGCACCCCAAAATGTTAGTGCATACTACAAATAGTCACTGATTGCGTAACCTTTTTTTTAGAATAAAATGAAAAAGTGGTTAGGTTTTGAAGTGCGTGAGCTTTTTTTTTAGCTACGCTTATAAGTAATATATGACTAATACAAACATATTTGTGCGCCGCTGGGATGAAAATGACCAATATCTCGTATCTCGAGTGATCACTCGATTTTTAGAAGTACTCGATTACCGATAACTCGATTATCAAAATTGGTCGATTATGCCCATCACTATAAATGAGGTTAGATTAGTTATGTAACCCTCAGAGTAGAAATAAAGGGGAGACCGCATTCTCTATTTCAGTACACAGTGTAAGCATGTAACCTCAACCTATTGTATGTTGATAAACAATTGATATATAAGAAAACACAATGGTCCCTGGTACTAGTGATGGGCATAATCGACCAATTTTGATAATCGAATTATCGGTAATCGAGTACTTCTAATAATCGAGTGATCACTCGAGATACGAGATATTGGTCATTTTCATCCCAGCGGCGCACAAATATGTTTGTATTAGTCATATATTACTTATAAGCGTAGCTAAAAAAAAAGCTCACGCACTTCAAAACCTAACCACTTTTTCATTTTATTCTAAAAAAAGGTTACGCAATCAGTGACTATTTGTAGTATGCACTAACATTTTGGGGTGCAACCGTAGGGTAATAATCACTCGAGTGGTGGGAGTAAACATCTCGAGATATCTCGAGTGATCTCAATAATCGAGTACCACTCGATTTTTCACTCGAAATCTCCCATCACTACATGGTACAGTGGTGTACCGAGTTTGGGTTTAAAATCTATCATAATAAATAAGGAAATCATAAAATTATACTTTTAAATAGAATTTGATAAAATCAGAAGTGCTCGATTATTTAAGCTTTCATGTGTAATAAATAGACAATAAATAGGAAAAAGTTAGTGGTTCTGTCAAAATATATAATTAATATTTTAAAAACATTTCCAGAACAAAAGAGTTACTAAATAAAACTCCTCGATTGAAACTGTTATATACTATAGCTACCAAGCGAACATAATTTTACAAATATCCAATGCTACAAAATATGATGCATTCAATGTCATTGCCTGCTATATTAGTTCTATTATTTCATAGTAGTTATCGATTACTCGAAAAACTACATTTATTAAAATAAATAATTTAAATAAAATTACAAGAAAACGAGCATAAATATATTTCATTAAAATCTGCTGGAATATAAACAATGCAAAGAAAACAAAACATTTGTACTAAAAGTAACTGAAAAATGAAATTACATTGAACAACATTTAATCGTATGGGAAAATAAACATGTTCCAAGCACGTTTTAAATGCACGCAACAAAAATAAACTGAATGTTGAGCTCATAGCATTGACAGCTCCTCTCTTACGGTACGGGGACATGTGATTGAGGATGTTTCACTGGCAATTTCTCGAAGGGGGAACCTTAGAGACGGTACAACCTTTTCATCAACACTGCTAAAAATGTTTGTTAAATTATTCTTATTACCTTTTTAAAACATATTACCTTCCAAATGTTGATTATAATAGGGACAGCTCCATGTGTGAGACATCGTTTTCCAGTTACTGTTACCTTAATATCTGTAGCGCGGAAATACTTCGAACAGATATAATTATCCTTTGATAAATCATATTCAGATATGGCTAAATTTTCTAGTCCCATATCGCAGGATCTTATGGTATTCTACAAATAAACACAGAGCTAGTGTCAGTATCAAAATACAAACATAATAAATTAACAAATAAAATACCTACTTAAGACACCTTACACCCTTGTAAGAACGCACATGGAAACAATGTCAAACTTACTTGTCAAAAGAAGTAGCACATATGTGGCTCTTTTTCTGTAATTGTCGGGATATTATACACCGTTTTGACATTTTTATTGAAATTAAATAGAAAAACACAGTATAAAACGACACAAAACACTGAACTCGGCTAATATCTATTTCACGACAATAGATTGTAATAATGGCGTCCCCTTTAGAACCGTTTAATACCAGGCAAAATGATGCCACTTACGGCGTTTGTATTGCTAGGAAGTTCAATAATGTATTTTTTTCAGATATTGAAAATCTATAATTATAAAACATGTTGCAAGAAAATAGTGTCGTAGTCTTATGCATATTAATGCAACTAATTTGTAAGTCGAGGTCAAGAGGGGACTTCAGCGCGAAGTCCCCCATATGGCACAGCGGGACGACGACCACAAGAGGTCACGTCCTGCTGAATTACCAAGACAGACACGACGACTTGACGATACTCGGACCGACAGAACCGACACATTACGGACCCGTAGGACGCCCCGACGTCATCGACATTGCCCTCTTAAAATCTATACTATACCGTTAAATGCCCAAATATCCACCCAATACGAAGAGTCTTCCGCCCACAATCCAATATTTCTGGATCTGGAGCGAAGACAGAGATATGAAGGCACCTTCACGAGGAGGTTCACTGACTGGGAGCGCTTTCGAGCAGTAATGCAAGGAAACATTGCGCTCCCAGTCATCGAAACCACCCATGACCTGGAGGCGGTAATCCTCTCCCTTGAGACTGACATTAAAAACGCCCTGACTCAGACTATGACGGAGACCACTGTCCCCCGACTGACAAACCCCCGGGGCACCCTCCCCGATGTCATAAAAAACTTAATACGTGACAGATGACGTGCGAAACGGCTTGCCACTCGCACACGCCTCCCCCGACACAGACACGACTTAAACGTACTTAACAGACGGGTAAAGGCAGCTCTGGATGAACTGGCCCAGGACAACTGGGCTAGGCACCTGGAGTCGCTGGATCCACAAGACAACAGCCTCTGGAAAACGCAGAGGGCCCTGCGACAGACCGCTCGCCGTAAAATTCCTCCAATCCACGGTAGTGTGGGGGTGGTTTACACGAACCAGGAAAAGGCCGAGGCTTTCGCCGATAGCCTGGAACTGCAGTGTAGACTGCCTCAGCTGCCCGACGAAGACGAGGAATTCGAGATAGTGGCTGAGCGCGCGGCCCGACGCGTCGACAGAGAGCCAGACAATGACATAATCCCCCCCGCAACACCTGACGAACTAAGACTGACAATACGCAGACTTAAAAACAGAAAAGCCCCCGGACCCGACAATATACATAACACGACACTTAAACGACTACCACACAAGGGCCTCATGGCCCTACTAAACATAACAAACGCGACACTCAGACTAAGACACTTCCCTACCCGCTGGAAAACAGCAAACATAATCCTTATCCCAAAACCCAACAAAGATCACACCATCCCATCCAACTACCGGCCCATTAGCCTGCTCCCGGCTATGAGCAAAGTGGTAGAAAAAATTATCCTAACCCGTCTAAGAACCCACTCCCAAGAACTGCAAGTCATTCCAGACGAGCAGTTCGCCTTCCGACCCAATCACTCCACTGAACTCCAAATCCTTCGCCTTACCGAGCACATCACGGCGGCCTTCAACAGGGGACAGTACACTGGTGCTGTCTTCCTGGACGTCGCAAAGGCCTTCGATACGGTTTGGCATGAAGGCCTACTGATGAAAATGCTCACCAACCAATATCCCATATCCTTTACCAAACTCATAAAATCCTACCTACACCACCGAAAATTCCGCATCCAAATCCAAGATTCCCTTTCCACCACCCGTCCCATGGAGGCCGGTGTCCCCCAGGGCACCGTCCTGTCCCCACACCTATACACCATTTACAACTCCGACATCCCACATCCCCCCAACACCAACATATACTTATACGCCGACGACCTGACAATCACATCCCAATCCGTAGATCCTAGATATTCCGTCTCCCTCCTCCAAAACTCCTTAGACCAACTTGAAACCTGGTGCAACAGGTGGAAAGTCAAAATTAATCCCAACAAAAGTTCGGCTATCCTTTTTACCAAACGAAAAATCCCACAAAACCTCGACAGACTGACACTATCCCAGGAACCCATCTCCTGGAATCGACAAACACGATACCTGGGCGTGACGATGGACCAGCGTCTCACGTGGAAACCGCACATCGTGGAGACGGTGGCGCGAGCGAAGACCACCAGGGCTAGGCTCTATCCCTTACTCAAAGGTCAGCTCTATCCCTCAGTTTAAGGAATAAGCGAACGCTTATCAAGGTGGTACTTCAACCGCAGCTAACCTACGCCTCCACGGCGTGGGGTCACGCGGTAAAAAACCACTTAAAGTCATTACAGGCTGTGGAAAACATAGCCCTCCGCACGGCCACCGACGCGCCCTGGTACGTAAGAAACTCTGACATATTACGATACTTACAATACACAAACGCTACACAGACAATAAGACGAAAGCTGGAGAAACGGTTTGACGTAGCCGCTAGACATGACAATCCCCTCCTCAGGCAAGCCGTTGACTACGTACCCGAGGTGACCGACAAACACAAAAGACCTAGACACCAACTTTTTGACCCTGGTTGACCACCCCAATGACATCCCCCCCCCCCTGCCCGCTAACCTTTTCTGTTTCAGAGATCGCCAAAATCAAGAAACGAAGACAACGACATACACACACACATACACACCCCCCATACCCTCCTTACCTCTCCCCTCCCACGCTAGCCTAAGGACCACCTCCACCATAGCAAAGCGCATCCCAGGCTGCATAGCCGCACTGCCCTACCCAACCATAAACATGATACCTCCCCCGGGGTTTACACAGACGAGCCGGTGAAGCAAGAAGAGCGCCAGAAGAAAGGGCCCTAGCCGGCGGACAAAAGGAGGTCCCACAAAGTGCTTACACCGGCCGCATTTACGGTCGGGGTAGACGACGGATGGGGCCCACCTACGAAGGTTGTCCAGGCCTACACGAGATGAGGCAGGATAAAGAGAGATAATCCCCCTCGATTCCAAATCATTGAGGCCAATTTCTAGCTATGGAATAATGGCGATCACACATGCATGTTTTTTCGCGAGTGAAGTCGCGTATGTTGTAGTATGTATGTATGAGAGAGTGACGAGATTTAAACTACCATAACCATATGATAACTAAGATCAAAAGAGATAAATAGTAAGTAGAATTCAGATATTCACCAATATTCCTGTCGCTAAAAAAGCCTATTCTAGTAAAAAAAAAACAAATGGCATCAAATTTGAAAAGTTAACCCAAATTTGATTAACAGTAAGCTTCGAGAAAAAACTTGATTTCAACTTTTACTAAAAGGGCGCATTCGGATGGAAAATTTTATGTGAATCACACACAAAACCAAGATCCTCAATCTTGTTATGATGAGTTTTAAAATGTTTTTTATAAGGTATACAGGCTGTTACAAATTCGCTTCTCACTACAGGGATCTCGGAAACGGTAAGAGGTACGAAGTAGCTTAAACGGGGGCAAAGTTGTGTAATCAGGGGACCAACATTATGCCTCTAAAAAATCAAGGCTAACATGATTAGTTTGCGAAATATTTGAAAAAAAACGAAAATTTGGAAATCCGTTTTGTTTCATTTTCAGCCTTGTTTGAGGTAATATTGAAAAAAAACACTTTCTCATAGCCAATTTTTGCGTTCTATCGAATGGCATAATCAATTTTTATATGTAACGTTTCGTCTCTCCACCATCAACTTCATTTTTTTAAATACGACCCTGGAAATTGTATTACATTTTTTGCGAGCCTTCATGATCCCCAATACTGTACTGCCTCAGCCCGAACCAGTTTCAGACGTTCTGTCTCGAAAAATTCATCTTCAGTGTATTCGTTCCAAATTTATCAAAATTTTTTATTTAGATTTCTTTTTTTATTGAATTATCATACACTGCAAGTGTTGTTAAACCCTGCGAAATCCGTCTAGTTATTTAAACTATTACGCGTTACAATAAAACATTTATTATTATTAACTATTACCATCACTTGGTTAAACATAACTAAATAAGTTGTTGCGTCAAAATTAAAACATTATTACAATTTTAATTTTATTATAACAAATTAATTCTTAAAAATGCATATGAACAACCAAAACACCAACTCAATATTATTCTTTAAAAATTTTCAGTAAATGTTCAAAAGCATTTTCGTTTTGGCAAAGGTTGAAAAATGAAGATCAGCGTAATATTATCGGAATTTATTATATCTGTAACTGCAACTGTGAAAGAGCATGTCAGATGTATTTGTATGAATATCCTGAAAAGAATAGATTGGAACTTGTTTGAATTTTGAGCACTTGAGAAGCCTAGAAATAACTATGGACACGAGAATAAAACTTTAATAATTTTTTATTTTAATGTGTGGTGGTAATAGTTTAAATAACTAAATGGATTTCACAGGGCCTAACGACACTTACAGTGTACGATAATTCAATAAACAAAGAACACTGAAGATGAATTTTTCGAGACAAAACGTCTGAATCTGGTTCAAGCTGAGGCAGGACAGGATTGGGGGTTATGAACGTTTTCAAAAAATGTAATAAAATTTCTAGGGTTGTATTTAAAAAAATAAAGTTGACGATGGTCATGGAGAGACAAAACCTTACATATACAAATTGAATTTGCAATGGCAATAGAGGGCAAAAATTGGCCATAAGAAAGTGTTCTTTTTTCAATATTACCTCAAACAAGACTGAAATGAAACAAAAACGGAATTCTAAAATTTCGGTTTTTTTCAAATATTTCGAAAACTAATTGTGTTAGCTTTGATTTTTTAGAGGCATAATATTGGTACCCTGATTATACAACTTTGCCCCCATTTAAGCTACTTCGTATCTCTTACCGTTTCCGAGATTCCTGTAGTGAGAAGCGAATTTGTAACAGCCTGTATACTGACATTTTCTATATTTGCACAAATTATTGTTATTTATTGGTAATTTATGAAACAATTTATTTTACAATTGTCATTGTAAGTATAACTAGAATATTTCAATGTATAAATGTAATTTGTTTAACTTTGTTTTTTATAGTTGGAAAATGTTTTACTACATAATATCAGTCTTTCTTTGAAAAACTTCTAGAAAGAATGTAAATTTTATTAAAAAACAATTTTCCCTCAAATCTTTGCAACTTATTTGTAAAATGTGATGAAGTGTGTAAAAAAAATATCAAACAGAAGTTTAAAAATAATTTTATTGTTTATAAATAACTTACAAAAAGATATAATTTATTACACTACTTGTGACGTTGCTCGCTATACATCGAAAAAGCCCATCACAATGATTCAACCAAAATAATATATCGAGTAGCACATCATAAATACATATTAATCAACAATATTGCGAAAATTAAAGTAACTGCTTTACTTTTTGTAACAAATTATAAGACCTAGAAGCTTGATGGGAATTGTAAAATAAGTATATGTCATTCATTTAGTTTAGTGTTGGATTGGAATCAATTTTTCGCCAGAAGTGATTGCTGGTAGTGGGGCCTCGACTGTCAAGACACCATCTTTGCTCAGGGAGCTCTTGATGTGTTCTGGATTCGTGCCCTTGGGGAGCAAGAATTCTCTGTTGTACTCTCTGTAGACGGATTTTGATTCTGTCTTTTCTTCGTGTTTGGCGTGTACCTAAAAAGATATTTTTTACTTTAAAAATATACTAATTCAAATTAATTCCTAAGATTCTCATGAAACCCATCCAACAGATCCATGAGCAAATAGTTACAAACTTCCAAAGAAATTATCAATTATTCTTGTTTATAAAACTATTATGTCGCTTTGAATAAAAATCATTATGGAAATGGATGACAATGCTAAAACATAATTAAAAAACCATTCAACTATAAAATGAAATATGTCTAATGATACTATAATTTAAAATTTTAATTTTCTTTAAAAAATTTTGTATATGTTCCGTTTTTAAAAGGTACTGACGAGTTTTGCAATACCACAAAAATTGGGGGCTATAGCCCTATGTTTAACAAATCGGGGGGGGGGCTTGATAAGATCTGGCAAAAATGAATTTTTTTTAGAATTAAACCAAAAGGTTTCGAAATTAGATTTTTAAGAAAAAGGGCCAGCGTAAAGCTTGTAGCTCCGGACCTCACGATAGGTTAATTCGGCCTTGGATATGGATTAGTTAATCGAATATAAAAATTCATCATTTTTGTTGTACCTAACTACTTTTTCCTGTATGTACTATTTTTTTATATTTGTCACCCCTCAGCCAAAGTTTGATCATCGAAAATTCCCTAACTAGTTTTTTTAAAATTTCATTTTGAGTTATCAATTTTATGTGTTTGTAATTCAATAATACAAAGTTTGTATTATTGAAATATGGTACACGAATTAATGTAGATATGAAATAAAACAATAAAAAATGTAAAAATATGAAACAATATTTTATCGGAAGGACAGAAAAAAATGTTTATTTTATTCGATAACATTTGCCGTTTAAAAGGTACGGCATAAACAACAACTAAACTAAATATTTATTTTTAGTATGTTTACACATTTTATTACTTCAACCAATGATAAAAATCACTGCACTAAGTGGTATGTTGACAATACCTGAAATATGTAATTAAACTAAATAAAACAGCCTTTAAATAATTAACTAATACAAACAAACTGACTCGAACAACATTTTTATATAATAAATATTTTCCCGTCCCTTATCAATGTCATGGAATTTTACTGGCAACAGTAAATTTTATATAGATAAAAACAAGGTAGAACAAGTAGCTATCCCTTTTTTTAAGAATAAGCACGTTTTATTCAATAAGTTCATAGGATGATATACAGATGGCGCCACCATTGACAAAACCATATATGATTTTTACTTTCAAATATGATACCTATGTGTCAAAATTTCATGATAATCTGACGGTTAGTATTTAATGACGTCATTGTTGTAATTTTGAAAACAATGGAAAAATCTGTTTCGTATGTTAATAAAGCATTGCTTTTTAATGGAAAAAAATACCGTTTTAGCAAAGCAATGGCTTAACAAATGCTTTTCGGACTCTGCTCCATCGAGACAAATGGTAGAGAAGTAACTTGGCGCCATCTATATGTCATCCTACAAACTTATCCAGTGACGTGTTATCTGTATAGGATTCCAATTTTTTGTACGTACCAATAATTTATTGTCGACTGTTTTTACAACGATTTCTTCGGGAGCGTACTGGCTAACATCGAATCTTAATTTTAGGCATTTGCTATCTCCCTGTTCCTGGATGAGAGGGGAATTTAAGTCATCGTACCATGTTCTCACATCTCCAGATGGAGCTCTTTGGGCAATATCAGATCCTGTGGAAGATTGTGTGGTCGTGCTAAAAAAATTAGAAATTATTTTCAGCTATCGATTGATACTGCAAAGTAAAGGAACATAGAGATAGCTAAATTATTTAAAACAAGTCGAGTGGTATCAGTAAAAGTGATGCTCAATATTATTTAATTATGTAGTAGATTAAATTAAAATTAAAGTATGCCGTCAAAAAACATTTATCAACTAATTATACTTATGATATGAGTCTATCTGGTAAACAGTGGTAACATGTAAAAATAGTGATTATTTAATTGAATAAAAATAAGAATGAAGTTAGCTTATTTAAGATTTTATTTTTTAATATCGAAAATATTTTTTTAATTCATGGCAGCGCTTTTGAAGGCATATTGTGCAAACAAAATGTCACATTTTATTTAAAAAAAAATGTTTCCAATATTCTAACTGTGGTGGTTTTTCATCAACAATTATTTCACGTACTAATTTAGTTCTTTATAATATCTATTTAAATTTTTATAGACATTCATAATATCCCCCACCATTTAAATGCACCACAACATTCATTAACAGAAGTTGAAAGCACAAAAAATTGCGTCTTGATTACATTTGGCATCATCACATTGTAAAATGCGACATTTTATGGAAATAAAAATACAGATTGGTTCGAATGTTATTCCGGGAAGTAGATCAGGTGACATAGTAAATAATTTTAAGCTAAAAGATTCATATAAGTTTTGCACTTTGTTTTCGAAATACGGAGTGCTAAAATTGAAAAAAAAAAACATATTTTCTCAAACATCTCTGATGATGTTTGACGTGGAGTGATGAAACTTAAGGAAGTTCGAAGATATTCGGAATTTTTCTAATTAGAAGTAAAAATTTGCTTATTAATCTTTAAAAATCCCAGATTTCAAAATATTTTCTTTAATATATCCCAAAACAAAATACACTTCCAATTTTCAAAATAATGATGTCGAAATTCTAAAGTTTTGACTAACGATGTTCCCAGTATCACACCACTGTTGACGTATTTTCAAACCAATTGGCTCGTATTTCGTCATTTTTTTGTTTTTAATCATTCTATACGACATATATAACGGCGGTACTATTGGTCCTTGTTAGCACTGCCATCTAGACTACAGAGTAAGATACTACAGAGTTGCCTATCATTACCCTTAATATTTTGAGGAATGCGAATGAAATACGATAAACAAAATAAACAACAAACAAATCTATTTCTTTTAAATTTTAGCACTACTCACATTCACATGAAGGGTTATTTAAAATTATTTGTTGTGTCACCTGATCAAGTTCCCGGAATACAATTCTGCCCGCCTTGTATATAAGAGGCTTGGGGTAAGAAAACGTTCTAGATCTAATTTGGAAAAATACAAACCTTGTTTTGGACGACTTATTGCCTCCTGATACAGTCTCACATTCGTACGACATGCAAAGATTAAAAGCAATGTTAGATTGTTATGTAAAAGCTTATTGGCATTGTACTAAATACGTCTAAAACAATGATTAACAAAAGCATATTCAATTGACAAACCAGTTACCAATATTAAATAACCATAGTAAATATAACGATTAAATCAATGTCAAGTAAAACCTTCGCGGGACAGCATGGTAGAAAAGAGAAGTAGAACTTGTCCAAGACAAAAAGTATTAACTATTTTGCTGCAATAGACGCACAAGTCGACGACGAAGAATCCGATGGTAGAAAAAAAACCGGTTCCGGTTGAACGTGTACTAGGAAAACAATTGTTCAAACCGCCATCTGTTTGTTACTTTCTAAACGCTGTAAATGCTTTATAAGTCGATATAATTTTGACCAAGAGGATGACCATATAAATCCAATATTCAACGAGGTGTGGCAGTATTATTCAACTCTGAAATGTCTACAAATACATTTTTTTAGCCATAGGCGTACCTAAGGTTTTTTTTTATAACAAGAACACACACGTCGATTTTTATTTATTTTTGTGAACTGAAAGTGATCTTTTTCATAGAATTTCACCTTGTCCTTCGGAACCCTTTTTAATCGTCTATGTTTAAAATGAAGAAAACTATCAATTAGTTTAATCTTTTAAATAGACATCATAGGTATTTATACGGCAACAGATTTGGAGAAAATATTTCGTTTGTAAAGTATTTTTCATATTTACTAATACAAGGAAATACCAGACACATTTACTTAATCTAAAAATGTGTTTCTTTAAATTCTGAACGATGCAGGAAGGAAAGGGTATAAGTTCATTAAAAACTTCTATAATTTGTAAACATTTTCAGAGATTATAAATAAGTTTTCTCTTAACCTATCCAACGTCAATTATATACATCCTGTGAGTATTTCATTCATCATACTAGTACGCCGTGTCTTTCCCACACAAATTCCAACTTACAGACGCGTAAAATGAAACCTAGACTTTGAATTATTAAAAATTATGTAAAATGTAATCTTTTTCTCGACTTAAATTACCCGAGAGCTTGAAATTTTCATAAAGCGACATGTCTGTCGCATTATGTATACCTATAGCAATAACATTTCCCTATACCCGTGCCTCTAACACGGTCCATTAACTACGACAGGATGTGGGCGGAGTGTTTTTTAAAACGCATGCATATGCAAAAATATTTCGGACCGGTCGGATTCGAAACATTCGAGAATTGTTCGCGGTGTAAGGCAGGCTCTTCTAATTCGGGCTCTGACATCATTCCTATTACGTGTGCGGCGCTCTTTAAAAGGACACCGTTCGGCCATTGTTGATTGTAATTTTAAACGATTTATTAGATGTTTTACAACATATCGACATTTATAACAAGATTTCCTATCCTCCTCGCGTTTTAGAAATATTCATGCGATTTTATACCTTGGATGCAATTCCATTAAAAAGGAAGGGGGAATTATTCTATAACTACGTTTTGTCAACATGTTCAATGGAAACAACAGCATACAGAGCGGTCCTAAGTAAGAAGGAATCAGATAGTTCTGGTATTATTGCAGCAAATCAAGTTCTTCACAATTTAAAATTATCTTCGATTATACATTTCTTCTGCGAATTACCTAACTTCATTTTTAAAGTGAAATGCCTTGTATATTGACCTACTTTGATAGACTAAGACTAGACTGGATCTAGGTCCTAGTGTTTCGAGGTTATTTGATGTTTAATAAAATGATAACCAAACTCGAACATAAACCAAAATCAAAAGTAAATATGATAAAAAGATGCGGTACCTACTTACATAAGCATAAAAAAAGTATTTTCTGCGTTACCTCTCCTTTTCCATCTATTTTTTATGCGAAAATACCAACAAAAATATGATAAACCAGGAATCGAAAAGAAATTAAATTTTGCGTCTGTCTGTGCCAAATTGAAAATATTTCCATTTAATAAAATCAAAATATCAGTGTTTGAAAACTTTGAACTTCTGGGGTCCTTAATTATTATTCTTCTATTTGAAATGAATTAAGTAAGAAATGCAAAAGGTACGTTTTTGCATGATCGAAAGATTGGTGAAAAAGACATTTCTTTATTATATTTAGTTTCGAAGATATTTGATAGTTTTGAAGACGCTGCACTGCAAACGCCATGAAAAATACGTCAAATAACACCGGACTTTAAAGATTTTTCTTTAATCAAAATATACCTTAGAAAACGGAGAGGTGAAAAATTATGAAAAATATCGAGCTTGGTTAGTTAATACCCCGTAAAAATTGTCTGTTATAAACCTTTTAAGATCAGTTATAATTATATAATGTACGTTTTTTAAGACTATATACAGACACTGTATAGTAGGATCATATTCGATGGAAAGTAATAAATCATTGTCTGTCAAGGGAACCAATGAAGTACGCTTTTAAGGGTTTTACAAATTGAATAATTTCTTTATACATTATGAAGGGACGAGAGGATCAGTTCAGGTCTGGCACCCTTGTTCCTACAAAAATTCCTTTATTCTCATAAACTATTTATTTTAAATGTAATTTATTATAAATCCAATTTGTTTCCTAAATTCCACATATGTACTACATTTTACCTCTGTACGCGCCACTGTTGTTTACTTGTTTTTTGGAAGCGCTCTCTAATTGACGGCAAAGCTCGCCAGGTTAGTATTTGACGTATAACCGACCAGTTCGTACACTCGATGCACTTGGGCGACTGCAGCTACTACCAGAACACAGTGCGTATGCAGCGGTATTTCAGATTTTACATTGAATTTCATTTAAAATTTGAAATGATTTATCTTACGCCTCCTAAAAATGATGACACGATTTTCCTTTGATAAAAGACCGACAACTTTTTGCTCTACTTTGCATCGAATACGATCCAACTATAGTGTATAATTAGATATAACTAGTAAAATAATTGTGCTTACTTCATAAATGTATTAAAACCCTTTAAATTTGTAGTCAGGACATAAATTTCTGTACATAAATAAGAAAGTTTTCCTAAACAGTCAATTCTGTTTGAAACAAGGACAACATCGCTTATCCTACCTATTCTGGTAGTATTTTGTTGATTTTTTTTTTATACAACAGTTATTTTTTACAACTTAGATATTTGTTGTGCACAAATGTACTAATAATTTAAATCCATTATTAGTGGTAATTAAAATGTAACTTTTCAACATTTTTTTTTAGTAATTAAAGGATTAATTGCTATTTTTACTGAAAAAGACCATACGACTGTAGAGGTATGCCATATCATTTCTCAATATTTCAAGTAATTTTGAAGATCAATTTTAGAGAAATTAATTAATAATTGGTCGTTATACCGAAAATAATGTCAAATTTAAGTACATTTTTTTATTATCGTCTAATATATCTAAAATAAAACTCCTATTTTCCTAAAAATTCAGTAAATTTACTAAAAAATAGTTAAACTAGTTATGTCGATAATTGTTTAATTAGGATTATCAATTTTGTTTCGTAAGCAATTAAAACTCGACTTAAAGCGAGGGGGGAAATTGGAAACATGAATACATTAGCTTTGATCATAGTTCCAACAGTTAGACGCAATCGCATATGATTCCAAACAATGAATTTTGAATCTTATGTTATGTCAACATTATATCGGAATGCGCATGTATCTGTCTGTCTGCGATGAGGGAAACTGCCTGGAACTGCTCTAGGAACAAAGCTTACACTGGCGAGAACCTGTCAAAACTCCAAACAGGTATCTGGGTCTAACGGTATATGTATTTAAAACCCAGCATCAACAATTATAATGACAATGTATGTACGCATCACAAAGCATGTAATATCCTTCAAAATGATGTTTTATTAAATATGTGCCATACGCAACCATACAACCTCTTACAAACTACCGCCTGATAAGTCAAGGAATAATAAATGGATAATAAAGTTTAAAAATTTGTTGGTACCATCTTAAACTTATCTGCATCTTTGGTATATTTATATACGTCTTTCTAGAGTAAAAAAAAATAATTCGGACGTTAAAATAAGTGCCTTAAGTAATGTTTCAGCTCGTACGAACTCCTACACACACTCAACTTGTTCCCATTTTATGGTCTTTTCTTGAATTAGCTTTAACGGCATCACTTCCTGTGATATTAATTATATTATAGCAGAAAGACTGCGTCACTCTACATGAAAAATACAAATATAAAGGTGATACAGTTCAAATATGCTCGTGTAATAAAATTATCACAGCCACAGTCTGTAACTAAGCGAATAAAACATGTCCTTCGTGGAAAAATTATATATATGAGTCATTTGATGAGTTTATGGCAACGCGGTTGTTCCATTTTAACCCACATCACATTATTCAATGATGCAGATGATACAATTGAACGAAATGACTAAACTAGGTTCATTAGTCGCTACTCAAAAGCATAAATTATACAATTGTTATGAATGTGTTGCTTAAATAAGGATAATTTGAAAAACGACTCGATGTCTGGGTCAAATTAGTCAAAATCAAGTAATAAATTTATCAAAAACCGGAATTGTCATTTTGTGATAGCTGTTGCAAGTCTCTAGTGATAAAATAAGTTTTAATACGTAAATGAATAGCTTCACTTTGTCAAAGTCTATGATTATTGTTTAGTAAATACAAGAATTTAATCTAAAATTAAGTATTTTCTAAATCTAAACCATCTGGTCGTCTGGTTTTAGTTTATTTTGCTGCCGTGTAACAAAATATTACGACGTCTGCTGGCGCTAATAAAAAATAAAATAAAAATAATTGTTTTGCGCAAGTTGAAATATAATCATTTGGTTTACATTGTTCCATATGGGTACACGCTGTCTGAACTTGTTTATTTGAAACTCGACTCGAGATATGGCATATCTGAAATCGGCTACATATGGTGCAATTCCAATTATGTATTATTTATTAATGTGATATTTGAAAATAAAAGCATGCACCATAATGACCAATCAAGAACTGATTGTCTTAAAACTTTTTATTACTTTAACATTTCTCATCTTATAAGTTGGCAATATTTTAAAAAGTCAGGCACTTTTAAAGTACAACCGTACTGAGTATAAAAAAGGTTTTTTTTAACTGAATTTGTAATTAAAATGATTCCATTATTTGTGGATTAGTAAAACGTGTACGTTTTATGATTTACCTATCAGTGAAGGTTTTTTCAAAAAATTCCACGTACGTGTTTGTTAGCTCATTAAGGTCATACACTGAGTGTTGTTTGAGTATTTAATTTCAACTTCTGTGGTAATTAATGATGTAATATCGAAATTTATTACCGTTTCGTGTATTTTTAGTCGATGATGATACGGAACCTGTGCCAAACGATCGGTTGATAGTTTCTTGCATTTAATGAGCTCCAAAATCTTTGATCTGAATAGAAAGTAAGGGGTTTTATTTCTTCTTTCGCAATTAGAACGCTCTGATTCAGTGTTTGTAGGACTAGGCGACATAAATATTAAACGAATTTAGAATATGGACTATGGAGCAGCCAGGCCAAAGAGAGTATCGACGAGGCCGTAAAATTATATAGGTTATCAAGTTTTATAGGCCACATTAACATACCAGACCTCCGAATTTTGGTAGTGCTGTTAATGTTTCTCGTGTATTTTTTTAGAGCAAGGTTATGTACATATTTATAGGTGTTTACAGCAATATATGCGTCAATTCTAACTTTTTTGGATAATATTTAATACCTTATTTTGTCTAAAATGTCAAGAGTGAATGATTTACCTTAAAGTTACTAGTCAGAGAAGTTTTAATACTTTCAATGAAAAATTTACTTTAACCTTGTTAAGTTCAAGTCAAGTCTAAAAATTTTTCTATAATTCTCATTACTTATATGAAGTTGATGTTATTCGTCAGCAGATATTTTATGGATATTATTTAATAATTATTATTTAAAATATACGAATAATCTGTTCAAACATTATTAATGAAATAAACACATAGCTGATATACTGAAAAGAAACATTAATTAATAATATCCGGATAGATTAGGTATTTATATATTTTTTTTCTTATATCTTTAAATAATTATTAATATTGATGAAATATAACACGTTTAGTAGATATTGCGGTTGTAATCCTGTGCCGGCTTTAGTTCAGAGCGTAACTATTTTCCGCAATCTCATTAGTTGTTTATTAATAACACCGGCACATAAAAAAAGTGGTCTGTACTTTTGATTTGACCCAATAGGCTTTATGTATTTCGACGTGCTAAATCCGAATCTGAAGTTAGTTTAGCTCAAACAATCCCAGTAATTTACAAAAAAGTAAAAAATTACCGAAAATCATGTTCAAAAAAATTAGTTCTGAACTTAATTAAGTGGGTTTCTTATGTATTTTGATGTGCTGAATTCAAATCTAAAGTCTTTTAAGCTGCATCCTCATAAATTTTGCAAAAATCGCAAAACAATATTGAAAAAATCACTAAAACATGACGTCAATGAGCGCAAAAAGATTCGAAAACTTTTGTTCTAACCTTGACAAAGTGTTAGCTGTATTCTCCCACAGATTTTGCAAAAAAACGCAAAAAAATTAGCTGAAAATGGTAAAAAATCATGTTAATGAGAGTTAGTAAATTTAGAAAGGGGCGATGAAACTGAAAATTGCCAATCTGTTATAACTTCTAGTTCTCAAGAACTTTCTTAAGTAAATATTTTTCATATTTTTTAAACAAAGGTGCTTTACTCTTGACAATTTTGGAAAATTCATCGTAAAAACACCCTGTACATTAAATAATTGGAAAAATTTTTTCAACTTCCTAGTCTAAGGCCATAAGCTCAAATTTCAACTCAAAAAAATTTTGTCATTTACACCCCACGTGCATTCAATCCGTGGACACACTGTAGACAACATTGTAAATTAAATTTTTTACTATGAAAATTTGTAGGGCGGCGGCGGCGGCGTCCCAGGGCACCCCTACACAAACCGCCACTGCTTTTCGCCTCTGAAAAAAGAGGTGTAACGTTTTCCTCAATGAATTTTGACAAAAAGAAACGAACAACATACAACTCCATTTTTTATGAATATTATTTCAAACTACGAACTAATACGATGTAGATAGATGTTCGTTAAAGTTTTTTGTACATACTAGCCATTTCTTGGATAACTGAGAACTTGCCTGAATTTATAGAATGAATTTTTCTGTAACATTATTAAACTATCAGCAGTTACTATAGCACTGTATATTCCTAGACGATCAGAAGCTCTCAATGTGAAGCTTAATATTTTAGGCAGTTCTTAACAATTCTTGAATCGTTTCCCAATTTCTGAACTTAATAAAATCATCTTTAAAGACGACTGCTATGGACTTTTTCCCAAAAAAGTCAAATTGGTATCACCAATTTGATAAATAACATTTTTAAAGTGACAGATAAGGCCACTGCACCACTCCAGCCCGGCCTGCTTTGATTAAAAGGGGATAACTGGGGCGAAGCGACCTTCAGTAATGGAATTGATTTTCTACCACAATGGACGCATCAAATGGCGACGCATCACTTGCATCAAAACAATGCATTTCTATGAGCACCATAATAATACCACGTGATACTGTTACCATAAAATTATCGTGGTCCGTTCGGTTGACTGGCCATCCTAATGACTGGTATTCTTTGTACTTCACATCGCGATAACATTTTTATAAATAATACATGACGTAACGACTTGGTGCTACTGCAGTGAAAATCTTTTGTAAATGAGATAAAAACATCGAATGCACTTTTATAAAAAAGGGTATTAACTGGTCTAGCAGCTGCTTCTTTCATTGAAATGGTAATATTTTAGATGAGATAAAATAAGAGAATAATAAATATAACAAAACCATAAAAATGAGTAAATTTTTTTTATACTAGTTAAAGACCAGACCAACTATGGTTTCAATGTTTTTTGAAGGAGTTAATTCAACAATAATTGAAAATTCTAGACAGAGCTTGATACAATGGAATGAGACGATCAAGTCCAACTTTTTTCAAATCTCGTCAGACTGCTATTGTGTACCAGCAAACGGTTAACTGACGATTTACTCATTTAAATGTTTTACTTCTCTTTTTGCTCGACTGTGCTGTCCCAGAATTAATTGTAAGACATTGACATTTTGCAAATGAATGCCGAACATTTCTGTACGTTGTGCCATTCCCTCAAATGTTACGATAAAAGCAGGTGAATAGAGATTCATTATTAAGTGACAATAACCAGTAATGGCCGGAAAAAACGACAAACAGGCACGTTCTGATTATATGATCAAGTACGTTGGTCCAATTTTGACAGCTTCGTGTATGGCCTCCTTTACATGGTAAGTGAATTTGCGAACCAATCTCAGAAATTGTTAATTTTTTAAAAATAAATCTACTCCATTTTGAACAACAGAAGTTATAGAGG
Organism: Anoplophora glabripennis; assembly: GCF_000390285.2. NCBI lineage: Eukaryota > Metazoa > Arthropoda > Insecta > Coleoptera > Cerambycidae > Anoplophora > Anoplophora glabripennis. The sequence continues at coordinate 90,681 of NW_019416918.1, forward strand.
GTCTATACTCTTATTTTTTTGGTTGTTTATTTTGACAAAAGCAATCAATTCTGTAACTTTGATGATATTTCACTCTATATAATATTAGTTGGTAATCTAAAAAAAATTAATCCTGTTCCATATTTTTTTGTACTTAAACCGTTAAACTTTTGTACCATACGAAAATGTAAAAATAAACGGTCTCAATTTTTTTGCGAGTGGCAGATGTTTAAAATTTAAATACTAGTTTTTTGCTTCTTTAGAATGGAACCAGTTTAGATACAATGTCATGGTCTGCCAACGTTTTTTGAATTCCAGTAACAAACCAGACGTTCTCAGGACCTTCTTGAAGGTTTATAATAAGTATAATATTGAACTTCTGTATAAATTTTCAATTTCACTGAACCATAAAATTAAAATGTTAGTTTTATGTTTTTCCAAAATATGTCAGAGACGGTACAAATTACACAATATCTATACGTTTAGTTTGGAACATGCTAGACGTTCAGATATTTCATGTAGTTTAGAAATCAAAGTTATTTTTGGAAAGCGGCGTCAACATCGCATAATGCTGCCAAAAAAGAAGGATAAAATATAATCCGGGTATTAATAAAAGCATAAATTTCTAGAAAAATTTTCCAAGCGCATCTCTTTAACATTTCACTACTAACAATAATCGCTTCTGTTCACATTTTTTGGAAAATTTCTGAAAACTAAACTTTTGCGGCCTATTTACAAACATGTAGTGTAGTCGTATTGATTTTAATCTGTTTGTTCTTGTTCTACTTTAACCTCATCATTCAGCGTTAGATACAAACATTTGAGGGAATGGCAGTAAAAGGGAGATAGAAAAATCAATATTTCTCAACGGTATCCTAACAACCAAATTCCTGAAGACTTAGACTCAATTTTTTTAGTATATATAGTTATAATCCACCTCAACCTTATTATATCAGTAAATAGGAAAACATTCTGGATAGCTACCTTGTGGTACTCCTGAAGAAGTTGTTGGACTCTCTGTTCATGAGCTCTGACCTGAACCTGCTCATTTCTTCTTCCATCTTCCTCATCTCAGCATCAAATCTCTCCCTGATGCTGCTGAATTCGGTATCGATAACACTGAAATCGCCCAATTTGATGGGGATGTCGCGGTTAAGTCCTGTAGACATTTTGTAGAACTAACTATTCGCACTGTTCACAACACGACAAACACTTTTTTTCGGTGTAGAATTTCAGATAGCTGCCTCGAGTCACACTCTATGCTCTCTCTAGCTGTATCACTGATTCGACTGATTCACTAGCAAAGCGGGCACAGGATATGGTTTTAAATAGAATGTTTTGTGTGGGGGACAGGAGCTCGCTTGCGCAACAGCGTACACCTTCGAACCGCGGGCCGCGGGCAGCGATGCCAAGTCGTCACGATTTCCTGGTATTGTGAGTATTTCCGAACGATATTTGGTGTTAGAAATATTTAGTGCACGCAAAATTGTGTAGGCATTGTCAAAATTGGAGTATGTATCATCGTGATTACTAATAATTGGATGATTTTTTTTTAATTCTAAAGATGGATAGATATTTCTGGAACAGTCGCAAACTTTTGTTGCTCATCGAAAAACTTAAATTGTAAGAACTTTATTTATGGAACAATTTTTAATTAGTGCATTTAAATGGAAGAGCACACATGTTATATAAACTTAAGGCTAAAATATGACAATTGGTCCAAATATAGGTATCTTAGTTGCTTTAATTGCGAGTTACATAATTATAACGTGAAATTAAACATATTTTTGTACCTACGGAGTAAACCTGAATTATCCTCAAATTTTACAAGATTTGTAATAATATATTCTTCTATTGGCATATAAAATTTCAACTCAATGTGTGCAAGCCGTACTGATGAATTAGTCAATTTAACAATTGATAATGTTGAAGATGCGAAATCCTCCTTAGTTATAAAAATTCCCAATTCCAAAACAAGAGACCACGTTCTTTTACTGTGCTGGGAGACAATTATTTTAGTTTTTATCGAAAATATGTTGCTTTGCGTCCACCCGGTTTGGTACAACGCCAATTATTTTTCAGATATATTAGTGGAAAGTGTCATTGAATGGTGGTAAATATTCATAAAATCAGTGTCTAGCAAGAAGTGGCAAAATTTTTGAAGCTGGACATCTGGAAAGAGTACAGTGAACACACATTACAACGAACGTCTGCTACCCTTTTAGTTGACAGCGGTGGTGACTTCACTTGTCTTAAAAGACACGGAAGATGGAGATCGAGCAATGTGACGGAAGGCTACATTGAAGATTCACTTCTGAATTAAGAAAATATTGCGAAAAGAATACCGAAAGTTGATAGTAATAATGATAAACCAAGCACCATTGTCATTTCTGATTTCACAACATCTGAAAATAATATATTAATGAAAACGTGTTGGGCTGCTTTGAAAATTGCTCCAAGAATTAGGGTAGTGGCAGTTTCAAGGGTTTATTAAATTTTTATACTTGTTCAAACTGTGTATTTAAAATCAATGTGGATAAACAAAAATTATTGTTGAATAAACTTTTATAAATTAAAACTTGATTAACACTTTTAATCTAAGAATTAAAAGTAGCAACTTTAGCTCCTAGGATTAAAAGTGAATACTTTTGTTGCTAAAATACCATTTTTTTTCTCAGTAAGGAAAGTGTCAGCCTTAGAGACTTCTAACAGTAAAAAAATGTCATAGTTCTGTGACGGTTGAAGAAAAAAATACTATATTATGTTGTTAAGGGATGGCAAATGGACCATGAGTAGGAACATATTTGAACAAATACATGAAAACTACGATTTTGTTAAAATATATTTCTGGACAAAAACTGTATCATTACGTCTCATTTAAATAAATATATTATCTACATTAATTGTGAATCAGAATCATAATTGTTAAGCAAATTAAAAAATGTAGCATATTTTGAGCAACTATAAACTTTTAGGACAAATAAACAGAAAAAAAAACTAAAATTGTAATAGAAATAAATAATTTTTAATTCGTATATTTTATGATTTTTTTTGTCTGTACAATTTTTAGCCATATTCTTTAAAACTTCGTAGTTTTCTGCTTAAAATGAAAATACGTCGTCGTTGAAAACTCATCTTTAATTTTGAACAGCTAAAACTGAGGTTAAAACTATTTTTTTTAATCTAGAAGATGCACAAAGGGCGAGTCCGGTACTGTGCAAATTTGCAGCGTCATCCGCGAATCAGTCCTAATAATACCATAAAAATAGGTCTGACCCTAGACTTTCGCAATACTTAAAAGGAAATAGCATTTCGAACGTTGGCGAGGCAATCCGGCAACGTCTAGAACCGCCGACTTGTTTCATTTCCGAAAATCTTGTGTTACCCGCTACCTACGATTTTTTCTAATTTGTAAACAGGAGTAGTAAAAGCTATTTATGACGTAGGATATTTATTATTCCGCGTAGGCCTTCTAGATGTATCAATGGACATCGATGTACAAAAATGCGCGACTGCGTGAGACGCGTGCTCCTTCTAGATTTTGATAGGAATTTGAGAAAATGCCCCCGAAAACTAAATATAGGAATCTATTTTAGATGTGGTGTTTATTTATACGACAGAAATTGTTTCGGTACGCTGGAATGTCTTTTCTCCTATTAAGTTTAGTTCAACAAAAAGTTTTAAAATGATAAACGTTTATCGCTATCTCTAAGTACACTCGAATATGTCACTCGAATAATATTTTAAGTCAGATTTAAAGCTTCCACAGACTATTTTGGATATAATTTTCTCATCTAGTATGTACCTCTAAGATATAAAATCTTCTAAACAAATTAAAAAATTACTAGACTAGAATAAATACCTATAAGAGTTTAATGTTTCGTTAAGCAAATAGTAATTTTTTAACAAGTATCTTGGGGATTCTTTATCTAAATTCCTCGAGATAATACATATTTGGATGTTAGTGCAGCAGTTAAATGAAACAAATAAAATGATATTCAAATGTAACGGTGAAAAAAAAACAAATTCATACATACATTGTATGTAATGTAAATGTACTGTTTGTTATATTTTCAAAATTCGGCAATAAAAAAATTTAAATAATCAGGCTTTTTTAAAAAATAATTTCTACTTCTTTAGAATATTTCTTCCCAAATTAAAAGACTAATATCAATTTTGAAAAAATATATATACAGTGTGTTTCACTTAATGTCGAGAAACCTCCGTATTTAGGATGGCGTTGGCCGATTTCCAAAATTCTTTTTTTTTTATGTGGTGGTAGGTACTCAAAAAGGCCTACTTTTTGATGTTATATTTTTTAACATGTGATCTTTTCTACGGCCTACTATCATTCAGAAAAGATCCTCAAAAATTAAAAAACATTAGGCATTTTTTTAAGAAAGAAATGGATAGCATTTTCGATTTGATCTCACGTCAAAACCCTAAATACAAAATTTCATTATTATAGTTTTTACAGGGTGTTCACAAAATAGGTGCAAACTTCGAAAAATTCCACGTATTGCAGTGTCTTGTATTAACAGTGGAAAATATTTTCAAGATATGTTTTCATAATTTTATTAACCGATTCATGCAGTTTCATTGATTTCACTCATACAGGGTGCTCACAATAGGACAAGCAAATTATATATATTTTTTATTATACCAGAATAAATGAGTTTCGCAACGAAATAATATTTAAATATTACTGTTTTCTATTAGCCCACCATCATTTGGTATGCACTGTTCAATTCGTCTCATCTTATTTCTAATAACTCTCCTCAACTGATGTGGTGTTATTTGTCGACATGTTTGTCTATTACATAAATCTTTTCTGTTCTGGGGCCTTGTTTTATACATTATCTTTTTCACAGTTCCTCATAAAAAGAAATCAAGAGGCGTCAAGTCTGGAGCTCTTGACGGCCACTCAGCTAACAGACTGTTGCGACCTATCCACTTTCTTGGGAAATACTCATTCAACAAATGACGTACTATTACCGCATTATGAATAGGTGCTCCATATAATTGCAGGTAGAGGCTATGTCTAACATGAAGAGGAAATGCATGTACTGAATCCCAGAAGTCATTGTTTAAAAAATTCATAAAAATATATGCGTTTATATTAACGCAAAAAAGAAGGGCCCGATTATTCGATCACATAAAATCCTACAAAACACGTTAATTTTTTTAATTAAGATTTATGTCATATAGTTAAACAAGCTTGTCGACAAATAACACCACATCAGTTGAGGAGAGTTATTAAAAATAAGAGATGACGAATTGAAGAGTGCATGGTGGACTAATAGAAAATAATAATATATATTTAAATATTATTTCGTTGTGAAACTCATTTCTGGTATAATAAAAAAAATATATATAATTTGGCTGTCCTATTGTGAGCATCCTGTATGAGGGAAATCAATGAAACTGTATGGATATACCTTCGGTTAATAAAATTATGAAATAATATCTTGAAAATATTTTTCACTGTTAATATAGGACACTATGCAATAAGTGAAATTTGTCGAAATTTGCACTTATTTTGTGAACACCCTGTAAAAGCTATAATAATGAAACTTTGTATTTAGGGTTTTAAGGTGTGATTAAATCGAAAATGCTATCCATTTCTTTCTTAAAAAAATGCCTAATACGTTTTTTAATTTTTAAGGGTCTTTTCTTAATGGTAGTAGGCCGTAGAAAAGATCACATGACAAAAAATATAATATCAAAAAGTAGGCCTTTTTGAGTACTACACATAAAAAAAAATTTGGAAATCGGACAACGTCATCCTAAATACGGAGGTGTCCCGATTTTAAGTGAAACACACTGTATATATACAGGATTGGCCGTTGGTGTGTGAAAGTAAAATAACTTCCTTGTTACTCATAATATAGAAAAAAAAGTTTATATAAAAGTTGTATAGAATCAGGAAACCTAAACTACAAAATTAATTTGATACATACAGGGTGATGAGTAAAAACGGGACACGCCAAATATTTAATTTTTTAATTGGAACAACCTTTATATTTTTACACATATGGATTTCTGAGAAAATTCTATATACGACAATATAAACAGTTTATTATTTTAGTACGGGGTTGCCAAGTTATGTAGAAAATTCTTCGAATTTTGGAAAAAACATGACCTCGAAGAAGTTGTATAAACTTTCAGTTACTAACACTTGGAACAAAATAGTTAGACAGAGTTATAGGCAAATGTTAGACAAAGGTTCCTATATTTGCTAATATCGATATTTTATATATGGCATTTTTTATAATACGATCATTTTAAGAAAGTTCAAACTTGATTTTCTAAAATTATTCAAATGAAATACTTACCCTGTATTTTATTCTATTTTATTCACATATCGGTCTACTTCATCTTTTATTAAGCATGTTCTATATCTAAAATTGTTAGTTTTTAATTATAGCAACATTTCTGAAAAAACTTAATTTTTATTATTTTATAGAATACCAGAAATAAATATTAACTAAAGTTTAAAAGTTTTTTCCAAAGCTATTTCGTGCAACCGAAAATAATTAAAAATTAGGTTTTTCCAGAAATGTTGATATATCTTAAAAACTAACAACTTTAGGTGTAGAACATACCTACTTAATAAAAGTTGAAGTGTACTGATATGTGAATAAAATGGAATAATAAAATACAGGGTGTTCCATTTGAAAAATTATAGAAAATCAAGTTTGAACTTTCTTAAAATGATCGTATTATAAAAATGCCCTGTATAAAATATCGATATTAACTAATGCAGGAGTCTTTGCCTATAACTGTCAAATATTTTTGCTCCAAGTGTTAGTAGTTGAAAGTTAATACAACTTCTTCGAGGTCATGTTTTTCCAAAATTCCAGGAATTTTCCACATAACTTGGAAACCCCGCTCTAAAATGTTAAACTGTTTGTATTGTCATATATAGAATTTTCTCCATACGTTTAAAAATATACAGGGTGTTCAATTTAAAAAAATTAATATTTGGCGGGTCCCGTTTTTACTCATCGCCCTGTGTGTTTCAAATTAATTTTGTCCTAAGTTTTTTTGATTCTGTACAACTTTTATATAAACTTTTTTCTGTATTACGAATAACAAGGGGTTATTTTACTTTCACACACTAACGTCCCACCCTGTATATATACAGGATGTCCCAGAAGTGACACCCATCCTTCTGGATTTTGATTAAGGGAACAAAAACAAATCGAAAATCAAGAGTGGAAAATTTTCAGATTGTTTTTCTTTGTTGAGTAATTCAAAAAAAATATTCAAAAAACTAAAAATAAACATTCGGGCTGGGTTAATAAATAATTATGTAGTTCAGAGCTGTATTTGCTGCAACTGCCATTGCTGGATGACGTTCCATTAGCAGTTAGACTAAATTATTGGTTTCAACATGATGGAGCTTCATCTCATTATGGTTTACGAGTATGAAATTATCTGAATCAAAACTTCTCAGACAGACCATGGCCTTGTAGTTCACCAGACCTGAATCCCCTTCTTTTGGAGTTATTTAAAAGAAAAGATTTACAGGGAACCTGTTGTAAAAGCAGAAAATGTATAAGCCCGTATACACGCTGCTGTCGCGTTAATAGACCAAGAGATGTTACAAAGAGTTCATGATTCAATATTGAATCGTGATAATCTTTGTCTTGAAGTAGAAAGCAACTTATTTGATCATCTTTCGTGAAAACAATTTCTAGTTTATAAGTTTTTCCCCTGCATTTTAAAACACTGTTTTATTATTATAATATTTTTCTCTATCCTTTTCAGGTTAAAATAATTCCTTACAACTGACAATCGGAAACTATACTTACCTACTATTGGCTATAAATTATTTATCTTGGTCCTGATAAGCACAGACCTCAGTTTTGAGACAAAAAATGGATTTTCAGTTTTTCAGTTTTTTGAATAATTTTTTCATGAACTCAAGAAAAACGAAAAATTTTCCACTCTTGATTTTCAATTCTTTTTTGTCTCCTTATTCAAATCCCAGAAGGACGGACGTCACTTTTGGGATACCCTGTATATGCTATTTATAATGTATATACCTAACAAAAACAATTATTTTTTACCATACATAATTCTAATGGCGTACAATGAATTTATTCCCCATTTTGTAGATATAAAACTTAAAAGTTAAAATTTAATAAACATGCTTTTCATATACCTGCTCAGTAATTTAAAATTGTTATTAAAAATCTTGTTTGGCTTACACGAATATAACTTGTTTTGAGAAATAGAAAAATAAATTTAAGGGTAAGGGTTAAAAATATCTGTAAAAATAATGATTTTTAAACACTTACGACTACTACCACTGTCAAGGCGAGCCATATTTTTGTTATTTGAACAGATATTTTCGATTTTAAGGTCTAAGGTCAATGTAAAATGTCATAAACACAAATACCATCGCGTATAAATTACAAATCTCATATTTTTAGAATTATGTTGGATAAAATATTTCGTATTTTCGACCCGACCGCGTTAAAAAAGTTGGCTGGGACCGCAAAAAATTTTTTGTCTCATTTTTCATTCACGTACAAAGCAATGTCAATATTACAATATAATTCATTCGAGTTACAAGAGCCAGAGATGAAAAATTGGCTAACCTATTAGCGTAACGTTTCTTTTCAAATAATATTATGAGTACATATTTCCAAGAACTTCGGATTGAAAAAATTTACAAATTACAATAGCAACGAGATGTTCGTATAAATAACAAAAGTTATATAGACATAATACATAGGTTCTAAAGTGGGATATTTTTTCTAATTAAAAAAAAAATTTCTGGTATTTTAATTTTTTACAGATAATGTAGCCAAAACAAATTTTATTATAGAAGTAAATCGCGAAGACTAATTATTAAGAATATCATATTTTTAAAGCTACTTCTACTAATATTGTCGTTACCAAATATCTAAATTATTATTCCAATTTTGTTCAATATTAAAAAGTTTGTTTCGCGTAATGCTATAATTCTTGTAATATGTTTGACCATTTGTATTTAGTAAAAATATTTACATGTATACAGGGTGTTCCACCGTGAATTGCGTCGATCGATATCTAGGAAAGTACTGCTCCGAAAAATTTGAAAATTTGGCAACATGGCAAAGTCCCTGGGGCGAACACAACTAAAATATCTAGAACTCTCCAGCACTTCCGGTTATAACGGACACCAACTTCGTTATTTTAAATGGGACACCCTATATATTATTGCATTTTCAGATTCTACATGAAAGAGGGTCACTTTATTAAATATTCCCTATACCTAGGAGTTATATAATTTGGGATATTAATATTTAAAGAAAAAATTTGACAGATGCAAGGGTCCTCGGAGATACTAGTAATTCTTTTCAGGAGCGTGATAACAAGTGGATTTTTGGTACCTGCAAAGGGCATAAGTAACACTAAATTATGGTATACCAATAAATTAAAACATTTAATACTAGGTGTTTCATTTTGCTAGTACATTTTGATAACTTCAAACAGCTACAACTTTGTTAATTTAAATGGAACACCCTGTATTTTTTGCTCTGTCGTATGCAGATTGAAATTTCCTTTCAAGCCATATAAGCATTGTTAGGGTTGCCGTTACTGCTCTTAGAGATATTTGCAATTTTCAATTGTTTGGAAAGTTTTTCTCGTATCAGACCTGTTGTCAAATAGGCTATGACCAGAAACATTCCAAAAATAATTGAAATAACTTGACAAATATAGTTGTCAAATTATTGTTGCGTCTGAATAGTTTTTTCTGAAAATTTAAGTAGTTAATGTCAAAAATGGCTTACGTGTATAGCAACTCGAAGTTGATGGATATCGTTTTAATTTATTGTGAAACAAGAAGAATGCTTTAGCAGATTTATTTCTTTCCTTGCGAAATTCTTCTTTATTATTATTAAGTTTTTATCTGTTCAATTTTTATTACACTTTGCTGCCGTGCCAGTCGCCTTGTACCAGATCCGGTTTTACAGTGCACCACTTTCCAGTGCCGTGTATTTTAAAATCATTTTCGAACCGCCCTTTTTGATTTTTTCCCTGTCCATTCAAAAAATTTTTTTGGATAAATTCAGAATCATCCTGTATTATTATACAGGATTAATTAAAATGTATATATTTATACATTTTAATTAAAATAACTGAAAGTCAGATGTGACAGGATTTTTGTTCCGTTTTCTTACCCTCCATAGAATCATAAAATCTCAGATTGTATATTCGATGGAAAACACAAATAGTTTGGAAAATCAATTTACTCAAAAGAAAACTTTGTTAAAAGGTAATAAATGTGTTTCCAATCTTCTCTTTTTAATAATAGTTAGTTAGATATTATCAACGGTTTGGTAAGTAATACAACAAAATATATATTTTTTATTTAAAGTTTTGAGAACGTAAACAGAAAAAATTTTCAAAACGTTAACTTATTGCAATGGGTTATAGTATAATCGTGAACAATTATCTACTTTTCTTAATGTGAGATACATTTCTGATAAGGCAAAATGAAATTTATAAAATCAACTTCGTAAAGATTTTTGGGCAAGAGTTTATTTAAAATTTCTTTTTCTTTTCAGTCAAATCAAAAGGTAATAAAAAATAAATATACTTATTACCTAGTAGTATATTTTTTTATTTATTTATTTTCTTTTGGCGAGAAACAAAATTAATAACTAATTCATTCATTTATTTGGATATAATGTCATAAATAAGTAGACTAGGCGGTATCTGTTTTGGTTTGGGTGAATCGTATAACCCCGGAGATTTTTGGCTTTTTGGCTTTCAAATATCACTAGAAATGAAACTTTTTCTATGCGCATAACAAAAACGTGGGCTTAAATTTTGGCGGCACAATATGTTAAAAAAATTCGAAAAATGTCATATTTTTCTTCCTATTTAATTATGTATCTTTTAAAGAGTTGATTTTAGGCGAAAATGGAAGAGGAAAAAAATGTTTGCAATTAATTTTTTTACAAAACATGTCTAGTTACAAAGCGAATGAATCATGATTATTATGGTAAAAATCGAAAAAATCGCAAAAATGGGGTTAAAAAACAATACTTTTTAGGGAATTTTTTTTGGGCATTAAATACCTTTATACTTGACTCAAAAAAACTTCATATTATGTAGAATTATCACACCAAATTTCATCAAAATCGGTCGATAGATTTTGCATAATAATTTTGCAATCCAGATTTTGAAAAAAAATTTGCAAATTTTCAAAATTTTGCACAGCAAAAACCAAGGCCCTTAGATACTTGAAAATTGAATCACATATAGAGGGGCTCTCAAGCTTTCAAACTTTTTTTGAAAAATTCGAATCCGTCAATTAGGAGAGCTCTGGCACTTGTTTAAACATTGGTCGAATTTTTGTACTTATAAACAATTAGAACTTTGTGAATAATCAATCAAATCAAATTTTTTAAAGCAGGTTTTAAAAATTCTTGGAAAGACGCTTCTTTAAAAAAAAAAACAGAACGATTGATCAATTAGTTACGTAGTTATAGCCGTCATTTACACTAAAAGTACTGGGACATCCGGGCTAATTTTTCGTAAAATACCTTTGGTATTCCGAGTACTTACCAGGTCTAAGATTACAATACTTTTCTTCATTGGCAACCTACTTTAAAACTTGTTTAAAGTTATTTATGCAAGCGAGAAATTCAATAAAATCGCACGGGTGGTGGTGGTGGTGGTGGGAGAAGCAGAGAGCGCGGCCGCTTCGGCCTGCTCGAAATTGAATCGGCTATAACTACGTAACTAATTGATCAATCGTTCTGTTTTTTTTTAAATAAGCGTCTTTCCAAAAACTTTTAAAACCTGCTTTAAAAAATTTGATTTGATTGAATATTTACAAAGTTATTCTAATTGCTTATAAGTACAAAAATTCGACCAATGTTTAAACAAGTGCCAGAGCTCTCCTAATTGACAGATTCGAATTTTTCAAAAAAAGTTTGAAAGCCTTGAGAGCTCTTCTATATGTGATTAAATTTTCAAGTATCTAAGGGCCTTGGTTTTTGCTGTGCAAAAATTTGAAAATTTGCAAATTTTTTTTCAAAATCTGGATTGCAAAATTATTATGCAAAATCTATCGAACCGATTTTGATGAAATTTGGTGTGATAATTCTACATAACATGAAGTTTTTTTGAGCCAAGTATAAAGGTCCTATACCCAATTTAAATACTCCAAAAAGGATTGTTTTTTAACACCATTTTTGCGATTTTTTCGATTTTACCATAATAAACATAATTCATTCGATTTGTAACTAGACATGTTTTGTAAAAAATTTAATTGCAAACATTTTTTTCCTCTTCCATTTTCGCCTAAAATCAACTCTTTAAAAGATACATAATTAAATAGGAAGAAAAATATGACATTTTTCGAATTTTTTTAACATATTGTGCCGCCAAAAGTTAAGCCCACGTTTTTTTTATGCGCATAGAAAAATTTTCATTTCTAGTGATATTTGAAAGCCAAAAAGCCAAAAATTTCCGTGGATTCACCCAAATATGGCTTTTTGAAACAGGTACCGTCTGGACTAAATGCAATATTTATTGTACCGAGCGTAATAAGTATATAACGAGCGTTCAAATAAAAACGGCTCTGACACATTGGACGTAGGGAGTAGCTTATAGCGACCAACTTAACCTCATTTCTCAACGAGCTGTGTAACAGCTGTCAGTTAACGTTAATGACTATATAACTTTATTTTAAAGAATAATCGTGATAACAATAACAAACAATTAAAACAGCTGCTGAAAGTGTCCCCCTCCTTGTTCCAAGCACTTTTCACACCTGTTCCTCAAAGAATTAAAGACATTTTCTAAAGCACTTTTCACACCTGTTCCTCAAAGAATTAAAGATATAAGTCGAGCCTGCNGAAAATATTCAAATTGATAGCGGCGATATAGCGCTTTGACAGATGACGTTTAAGTTCATTTGCTATACGCTTCGCCCTACGTCCAAATTTTCAGAACCAACTTGACCACGTTTTTATTTGAACGCTCGTTATAACCCGTTTGCTAAGCATCTTGTTCCAAAATGTCAGAATTAATAAAAATAATCAAAGTATGTATTATGATCGCATTGCACTGACATCAAATTAAATATTTTTTTCTCAGTTTCCACATATTCCAACAAACTTGGACGTCTTAAAAAGCAATAAGATAAATAGGAGGTTATCGATTCGCATTTTTTTGTTTATTATTGCACCAAGCCTGTTGCCAAAGTTCGAGAATTTTAAGTCACCTTGATTTCAAAGGACCCCAGTCCACTTAGTCACCGCTATTATTCTAATGCTGCACCAAAAATACACTTTATAGAGTACCAGGTAATGCGACAAGTACGCGAGATCTGAAAAAAATACAGTTTATGCCGAATGTGACTCACCAGATTCCATACGACGACCCAGTTTCAAATTTTACATTTGGCGTATCGTATTTTGTACGATGTACTTTAACGCGTCTCGGTGCCAAAGCTAATTTCGACCTGCAATTGTTTCTTTCACTGTTGGCTAGATGATCGATGTTCGAGTAGCACCAAAGCTGCATTCCAATTTGCAATTTATTTCTATAAGTTACTAAAAAAAATCTTTTAAATTTTTATGGAGGGACCCGTTACGGATCGTTACACTTGGTGGCAGCAAAAAATATATAGATATTTATATTTTTATAAAATATCTTGTGCTTAAGACGAAAGCTATGTATACAGGGTACTTTCTAATTCCATGTCATAACTTTAGGAGATTATTCTCTGGATCTTTTTATGTTAAAAAAGCCAGAATGGAAAATTCGGACGTAAAATTTTCCACTCTTTGAGAAACCGGAGTCAAAAAAGTTGACCTTGATCTACAGTGTAAGAAAGTACCGATGGTCTATCAGAAGTTACGTGAGAGCGATAAAGTTAGCCATAGAAATCCATGTGATAGACAAGGATGGCTATAATGAAGGCGTCTAATAGCCAACGCCCATTTCGCCCTTCCACAAATAAGATCCACTTCTTACACACCGGTATGAAGTCATATGGACACTGGAATCGTGATCAGCGACCCCAAAACATAGAAATCAACTGGTTCGAAACCAGTTCCTGTCTAAGATATCAGCCGAATGATTAAAAGAAGGATTTGACCTCTAGATGACCTGCAAACGACCTTCAGAGGTCGGTTTGACCAACAGGTCAGGTTTCAGAATCTAGGATAAAAAAATAGTATAATTCGAGTTAATGTATTTGACCTTCATTTGACCTTCATCTGGACGTGATGAGGTCATATGGACACTGTGATCGTGATCAGCGACCCCAAAAAAGGACTTTTCGATTTCTGTTTGTGTAAATTCCTAAGTACCTAACTCGAAAGAAGGGGCAACTTAATTTCAACTTTTTCTAATTTTTCTTTTTCGATACGTTTCTTTGGATCAGTTAAAACCTATATCGACGATGTTAGTTTATGTTTCTAAAAGTTAAAAGTAGCCTCCGGGTAAGCAGTAATCTTCTAATAATAATAAATTATAGTCCTTATTATTAAGACAGACTCATCAATCTGTATTTGAGTTGCTGTCATGAATACAGGGTGTTGTGTTTAAACTTAAGTTGTTATTTAATTAGTGAAGCTTACCTAAATATAAGAAAAAATTAAATTAAAGCCCTATAAAGAATAACTTAATAAGAATAATTGAAAAATATAATGAAAATTAAATTATTTTATGAATTTTATTCAAATACTTATTTTCAACATTACTTATTTTTACTACTGATTGGTTCTATTTTAAAGATGTTTTTTAATACTTACATACGCGGTTTTTTCTGTGGTTTATGTTGCCAAGACGAACAAATATCAACATGTATTTTGAAAAGTCCACCCACAAATGTCAAATTACATATTTATTTACGCCCATTTGTACATATGGCAGCTGTAGGAATCCAAGTTTTGCTCGAGAAATTACCTCATAATCAACAAAAAAAGATGGAGAATAACGGGTTTCTAGTATTTAAAGTGAAATAAAAATGTTTTTTCAAAGGAATTTTTATTAGGTATTTCATTTTTAAGAAGTTTACAACATCTTTAAAATAGTTGAAGATACAAAAGTCACAACAAAATCAAAATGTCAGTGTGCATTATTTAACTAACCTACAAGGATATGACGCGCTATATATTTATTATGCGGTAAACATTAGACAATGAAGATATTTGAAACGTGAGGAACTTAATCAAACAATTATTTTAACAATTTCATTTTAAAATAACAAAATTGTAAATTCAGTATAGTAAAAATTGCGTGACTAAACTTTGATTTCAAACCCAACATGACAAATTAACAAATCTGTTTCGGACACGTTTATAAAAACGTGTCCGGAAACGTTTCGTTTTCGAGACATAAGGTGTTCAAAATTAATGTAAACATATGAAGATGTGACCAAGAGTCAAAAGTAGACATAGAATACAATAAAAAAACTAGCTTTTATTAAACTTCTTTAAAAACACCTTATTTTCATCTGTATTAATAATAACGTAAGATTTTCTTTTCTTTTTCTGGCTAGCGCTTGGAAACGGCGTACGGAACGAGTTTTCCCGATCTCCGCTGCCTTCCGTGCGATGAATAAAAATACCGAATATACAGAGTGAGTCATTAATAATGGTACACAGCTTAATGGTAGATTGTTAACGTCAAAATATAGTGATTGAGCCAAACATGCCTTAGGCAATTGTTGCTCCTTTTCGTTCTACAAGGTGTTGAAAAAATATTTTTAATTTTTTGCTGTATTTTAAGTATGTATGGACCGATTGTTTTGAAAATTTGTAGTTTCACGTTTTTTGAGGTGGCAAATACGAACATGCAAACTGTGTTGGGGTAACGTTATACTGTCCTATCGATGTAAGTACATGTCTAACTTTTTGTATTTTACAATTTTGAATTTTTTAACTATGCTTGTTACAAATCGATAAACTCAACCGTTTTCGAGATACAGACATTTTAAGTTTTTGAGATTCGGAGGGAATTAAATTAAAAACATTTTTTCCAAAGTAGTAGGCATTGACATAATAAATTGACAGCACATTATACTGGAGAAGTAAGAGAATATCAGTGAAAATTTGATATTGGATTTCTAAATATATATCAAAACGGGAAAAAGTCAGCGGCGTAGCATCTTTTTTATTACCTACAAAAGGTTGTGTCATTCTCGCACGAACGCCACTGGTGCAAGTAGAAATTCGGATCACCCCAAAAAATGCACATATCCCCCCAAAGCGTTTTTAAATTTAGAGTCAATATCTTTAAAACTTTGAAATAATTAATAAAAATAAATTTAAATTTAAAATTTAAACACTGTATCTAGGAAACAAAGCATATTTCGACCTACGTTTATATGAACTTTTCTTCACGAAATAACTTCGGCAACCACCCCCTAAAATATTTCGCACTTATTTACAATCACCCTATATACAGAGTGTTCCACCTAAGAGGGATTCTTCTGTAACTCTGTAACTGTAAAATTTATTTGAATTCTTTGATTAATATTAGGTAGGGTTTATTAAATGTACATGGTGTTTAAAACTTACCGTTTTCGAGATAATCTGTTGTTTTTGAAAATAATCATGATTTCAGCTCTCTAAATGAGGTTCTAAATCGTATGAGTTAGAAACCTGCAGTTTTCAGAGTTCGGCAGTTTGGCATAAATTACTCTATCTTGTCATCTGTGCGCAAAATGTATGTACCTTATTCAGTCTCGGAAATGCTGAGACTTACCTCAATAATCTTACGAGTTGAAAAACTTTTTTTTTCAAATGGAATTACCAATATTATTTGTCATGGGTGACTGCAAAATTGAATGAATCAGGTTCTTTTCTAAAGTCCGAAAAAGTAGCTGTATGACAGCGTCAATAAGGCCTTGCAGTCGATAGTCGATACATAGGATTTTACAAAAGCACAGTACAAGATATCCTTATCGCATCCAATTACACCAAGAGTTATAATACTAAAAGTAGACTTTTAGCGGATACTGGATTTTTGTCAGTGTGCACTTGAGATCATGATGATTTTTTTAAACTGGTCATCTTCTCCGATGAGTCTACTTTTCATAAAAATGGTTTCGTTAATAATTGCCATTATTATGACACAGTTACATCCTCATCAATTCTGAACAACTCTTACCCAACGATGGCCTTTGAACGTGTGGGGAGCAATTTTGGGAACCCATATCATTGGACCATTCTTTTTTGACTAGCATCTAACTGAAGCAGTTTATTTAAACTTTTTAACAAACACTTTAGAAGATTTGTTAGGCGACATTCCTTTAGCTATACTTCGAAGCATGTGGATGCAACATGATGCAGAGGTTCGTCAGTTTTTACACGAAACTTTTCTCAGCAGGTGGATTGGGTGCGGGGGAGCAGTGAGTTGGCCTTTAAAGTAACCAGATATGACAAGATGCGACTTCTTTTTATGGGGATTTATAAAAAGCAAAGTTTACGTTACACCACCAACTACCGCGGAAGATATGTGGCAGCGCATTACAGTAGCAATATTGAACAATCTTTTAAAAACCGAATTCCTTTGTGTATTAATCAAAATGGAGGACACTTCGAGCAATTGATATAAATCAGCGATCTTAGTATTCTTTTCCTTGTTGTGTTCCGAGTTTCAGTTTGTTTCGTTTTGTGTTTTGTTTTAACTTTTGTTTGTCAAACCACTTTTAAAACATGGCAGTAAATATTGACACTGCTGTCAGTCCCAGGCCTGATAAAATGTGAAAGAAAATTGGTTTTACAAGGCCTTCTTGACGCTGTTACATAGCTACTGTTTTGGACAACCTTATATCAGTTGAAAGGGCATTCAATTTTACATTCACCCATGACAATTAATATGGGTTGAAAAAAATTTGAAAAAAAAAAGTTCAACTCGTAAGATTATTACTCTACCTAATATTAACCAAGGAATTCAAAAATGCAATAATACACAGGGTGTTCCATTTGAAATAACAAAGTTATGTAGCGCCCACGCAAAATGGAACACCCTGTAAAGCTAAAAATATTTTCTTTACATGGCCCATATGATTCCAGACAAGTTTTATTAAAACCATTTTTTTATCAATTTTACAGTTGCAGAATTATGGAAGAATCCCTCTTAGATGGAACACCCTGCTTGCTATCTGATATTTAACATGTACATATAACATTAAAAGTATTATACTTAACTTTAATTTTCAATATTGAAAATATATACAATATAGATAACAGAAAATATATATAACAATATTTCCTTTGTAGTTTGAAAGGTGTTTGAACTTACGTTGCGAGATTACTGATCATTGTCTAATTGCATGTACGGGTATATAGTTATCTATAATAATTATTGAGATTTATTTGTAATATTATTTATGTAACAAATAACATGTGTAGTACTACAAAGGAAGCAGCAAATTACTTTACGCATTGTAACTCCATTCTACACTTGCATTAAATATTTAGATTGCATTGTTTTTCAACTGTTTCTGTTTGCGTTTTATATTCCATGAATGCAGCTAATATTCCAGTTGGCTTGTTTTAATTCAGAAACCAAGTAAAACGAAATAATAAACACGAAAACAATTTACACTAATATACTCAAAACTTTATTAAATTTGCTTCAGGTGCATTTCTATGAATTTAGTAATACCAGATATTTAATTAAAATATTTACTTTTTCTTGACATTCAACCATTTATTTCAATACTTTTTTATGAAAATACAGCTAAATGTGCACAGGCACAGAAAAAAGAAGTGGTATGTTCCAAAGACCTATGTATCCTTACGTACTTTGACGGGTCGAATCCGAATCCGAAGCCAGAATTTCGTCATTACTCCATATTGTTTAAATCGCAAAAAACGCCCTTAAATACAGAAACACAGGAAAATCTCACTTTGGGGATCAGCATTAAGTGTAATTGAAGAAATTGCAGCAAAAACGAGGTAGTTGCACTGTTAGAAGAGATAAAACAATATTTTAAAGATCTGCAGTTCTTTAAAAAATTAAAAAAGTTTTGCAGCTACCTCGTTTTTGCCACCAAAACCATGATTTTTTTTTATTAATGATAGGAACGTTCATGAAGTTTACTTAACTAAAAGCAAACTTCGATGTCCATTGAACATAAAATGTAACATGACTGTTTCTATTATATATTTTAAATATTTTGGAAGCCACCTACCTCATTTTGCATCAAATAAAACGAGCTATTTTGTTTAAAGAAAACCAAACTTTATTTTAGAAAATAACGTTAAGTACATGTTAATAAACGTTTTTTTCTTTGCTCGTTATCTTCATCGTCTGTAACAGTCTCACCTTCATCTGGAGCAGTAACTGTCTTCAGGTTTTGGTAAAAGGCCAATTAATCAATCTGTGGATATCTGCACAGTTACCAATTGTTTCGTAGTAAATAGAGGAAGTAGCTACAAAATTCGTGCACGACCGAAACCAAGTAAGATTGATGTCTCATTTTTGATTCATTGACATTAATATACATTATCGGTTCGTGCAAATAACTCCATTTGGCCGAAAAATTTACCTACCTTGATTTTGCTGCAATGTCTTCAATTGTAGAAACCGACTGAACATGACTGCAGGACCATAACTATTTTTCATCACCTTCCATTTTATTTAAATTACGAAAACCGCTCTTAAATCTAGAGGGAGTCCGACTTCATCTTTCATTCCCTCTAGTAGATCAACATTTTTAACAGTATAAATATATCTGAAAGCTTCATTAATTTTCTGTTCTCCTCTACAATGAGAACGGCGCACTCAACGAAACTGAAAGAAACGAGAATTTACAAATTGTAGTATTGGAGAAAATAACTTTATTTACTCCATAACACCAATGGAAAGTTTGCGGCAATCAGAATTCACAAAAACCCCTATTTCTTATATCCATAGGATAGTAGAGACAGAAAGATTCACTATGAACAGAAATTATGGCCAAAAAGGACAGATTTCCATCCAGGATTGTAAAACATCATTCGCGAACTTTTCGTTGATCCTTCAAATATTCTACTTCCACATCGCCATATTAAACTTGGTCTCATGAAACAGTTCGTTAAAGTTTTGGACAAAGATGGCGGTTGTTTTGGATATTTAGGAGAAGTTTCCAGAAATAAGTGGTGCTAAACTAAATGAATGTATTTTTGATGATCCTGAAATCCGTACCGTGTTTAGAGATGAAAAATTTGTCACAAAAACGAATGATACTGGAAGAGCAGCAGGGCAAAGTTTCAAGACAGTTGCTCAGAATTTCTTAGGAAATCAGAAGAGTGAGGATTACCAGAATTTAGCTGAGGAATTGTTGGAAAATTCAAACTGTTGGGTTACATGATGAATTTGAAATTGCATTTCCCCGACTCTCATCTTGACTACTTTCCGGAGAACTTCGGAGACGACAGCGAAGAACAAGGTGAAGGGTTTCACAAAGGTATCAAGGAAATAGTGCGTCGGTGCCAAGGAAGGTGGGATGATGGCAGATTTGTGTTGAATGCATAAAAGGGAAAAAATCCAAAACACAGAAAAGAAAAAGAAATTCGTTGCATAGGTCGTTTGAAGATAAAATAGATTGTTACAAAAGGAAAAAGGAGTGAAAGAAATATCATACCTTATCTAGGAATGATGTTCACATTCTGCGAATACCCTTATTTCTCTGCGGGCATCAAATGACTGAAGTTCTATCTATCTCCGGGAAGGAATTTTTTAGATTTTGGGGTTATTTTGCACAGTATAAAAATACTGGAAAGTAATAGAGTGATTCCGACTTCAGATTTGGCTTCAGCATATGAAAATACATAAGATATGGCAATGAAGTAACTTCCATTCTCTTTTTATAATTGTTCCAAACGACCACGCACTCACTATGTGGGATTTTGGTTCCCCGTCGAATTGGTTGTAACCAATTTTTTTTGGTAGTATTTGACCTTTGATAGAAAGTTGTCACTGGCACAACACCCAAAAAAGCCTCCTAGAAGGCTGGCAGTCGACGAGGGTTTGGATATATGAAAGATATGTTATTTCGTACAAGCTGTATCACCATACTTAATTATGGTAAACGAGGGTATTTGGGGGCGCTGATTACAAATCCAAGGTCAGATTCAAGGACATCTCAAGGTCAAACTGTGAAAAAAACCATTAGAAAAATGTGAAACAGTAGGTACAAAGGTTTTTGAGGTCACTGAATACGAATATCGGGTTCGCTTAAGCCTACAAGGTCACCTAGCGGTCATTTTTAAGTCCTCTAAAGGACAAAGTGAGAAAAAACCTTTTATTAAGAACAGCACGATAACTTATGTACTTGAAAGGCCTTTCATGCTGACATTGAATCTGACTTTTACAGTGACATTGAACTTTATGACAAGGTCAGTGAAGGCTAGACTCTAACGAGTTAATGAGAATTTTTTTTTATAAGATGAGGAAATGCATTTACGCATACCCCGTGCTCGGGATGGTGTATGCACAGAGTTATGTGCGACTCGTCATAGCCATACCTACTCTAAAACCTCATCTATCACCACCACTGGATGTAGTTGTGCTGGCCGCAGCTGTATTTCCCGGTGTCGCCTTAGGGTGGAGGGGCCCGGCCAGTTAAGGCAAGGCTGGAATCCGGACAATTAAGGCAAGGCCGAATCCCGGCCAGTTAAAGCAAGGCTGGAACCCGGCCAATTAAGGTAAGGTTAATGTCGCTGAATTCAATTCTGAAGTGCGCTTAATCATTATCAGTTTGGCCTTGAAATGACTTAAAATGGCCTCTAAGTGACCTTATAGGCTTAAGCGAACCCGATATTCGTATTCAGTGACCTCAAAAACCTATGCACCTACTGTTTCACATTTTTCTAATGTTTTTTTTCACAATTTGACCTTGAGATGACCTTGAATCTGACATGATGGAGGTCAGCTGACCTTGGATTTGTAATCAGCGCCCCCAAATACCCTTGTTTACCATAATCAAGTATGGTGATACAACTTGTGCGAAATAACATATCTTTCATATATTCAAACTCTCGTCGACTGCCAGACCTTCTAGGAGGCTTTTTTGGGCGTTATGCCCGTGAGAACTTTTTATCAGAAGGTCAAATACTATCGAAAAAATTGGTTGTAACCAATTCGACGGGGAACCAAAATCCCATATATTGGGTGCGTGGTCCTTTATACCCCCTGAAGGGGGATTTTCCATTTTTAAGGGTTTTTTCGGCGAAAAATTCTGAATTGGGATTCAGAATCAGCGCATCAAAATACCTATGTATAAATAGTGAGAGAAAGAGAAGAAATCTCACTACTCAGCAATTCTTTCATTTAAAATAAGCTACGAAAAGAAAATTTTTGTCATTTTGTTTTACCTTCACCTACGAGTAACTTATTTCTAAATAATAATTTTGTTTAATGTAAATTACCATCTACATATGTATTTCATGTCTAGGGATAATATCATACCTGTATAGGTATTTACGAAGTCCAAACTGCATCATTAATGTGTAGGGATAAATAACGAGCGTTCAAATAAAAACGTGGTCAAGTTGGTTCTGAAAATTTGGACGTAGGGCGTAGCGTATAGCAAATGAACTTAAACGTCATCTGTCAAAGCGCTATATCGCCGCTATCAATTTGAATATTTTCGTTTTAAAAAGCGTTTAAAATGGTGTTTTCTCAAGAACAAAAAGTGTTTATCATAGAGTCCTACTTTAGAAATGGATGCAAGATTGATGGAATATGGAAGTATTCTATTGAGGAATGTTTCATAGAATTTCAAAATCAATTTCCCGGCGTTGTTGAGTACAAAATTTTTCAAAGTGCAGTTCAGCGTTGTGTTAATGTTTTTCGTGAAACGGGCAGTGTAACAAGAAAAGAAGGAAGCGGCCGACCTAAAAAGCGGACTGAAGAATTAAAAGAAAATGTCCAACAAATAATGGAAAATGCGCCAAGAACTTCTGTACGTGTTTTATCACAAATGGTGGGAGTATCAGTCGGTACCTGCCACACAGTATTAAAAAAAGATTTGCGTTTGTTCTTCTATCGTTTAACTTGTCAGCAAGAACTTCATGAAGTTGATTTTCCGCGACGGGCTGTATTTTGTGAATGGTTTTTAAACAACTACGGTGAACTTCATAATATCACCTTTTTTTCTGATGAAGCCTGGTTTCATTTAAGTGGTTACGTAAACTCACAGAATATGAGAATGTGGTCTTCTGAAAAACCAGATAACTTTTTTGTCGAGGGCCCTCTACACGCTCAAAAAATTGGAGTTTGGTGTGCTCTCAATCGAAGGAGTTATGGACCTATTTTTTTTAATGGTACTCTTACTGCGCAAAGGTATAGAGAAGAAATTATCGCTCCTTTTGTTAACCAGCTGGAAGAAAACGAAATTACAAACTTTTACTTTCGACAAGATGGCGCAAGGGCACATACGGCAGGCGAGACGATGAATATGTTGAGGGAAGTTTTCCAAAATCGACTAATAAGTCTCAATGCTGAACATGAATTTCCACCGAGGTCATGTGATATTACGCCGTGTGATTTCTTTTTGTGGCCTTACCTTAAAAACACTATTTTTGAACTGCCTCTTCCTGATTTAAACCATCTGCAGGCTCGACTTATAGACAAGATTCGTGAAATTAACAATACCACGAGCATCTTAGAAAATGTCTGTAATTCTTTGAGGAACAGGTGTGAAAAGTGCTTGGAACAAGGAGGGGGACACTTTCAGCAGCTGCTTTAATTGTTTGTTATTGTTATCACGATTATTCTTTAAAATAAAGTTATATATTAACGTTATTGAAACTGACAGCTGCTATACAGCTCGTTGAGAAATGAGGTTAAGTTGGTCGCTATAAGCTACTCCCTACGCCCAATGTGTCAGAGCCAACTTCGACCAGGTTTTTATTTGAACGCTCGTTACATACATAAATTTATAACTTTCCCCTAACAAATCATAGGGAAATTAGTTTATACAGGATGTTTCAGAAAACATAGGCCAACGCTAGGGGACAGATTCCTAAAAACAGGATTATTTTTTCATATCAACATGGGTCCGATTTCACTTCGTTCCTTAGTTACAGGGTGTCAAAGTTTTAAAATAAAATTTGTTTTTTTCCAAAAATCTATATTTTTCCACTAGAGGGAATTAAATGAAATTTGGACAACTAAATATTAACACCGAATACACATTCCTAAGTATTATTAATCAAAGAAAAAATTATTTCTCCGTTGAGATTTCTAATTCATGGGTTAAATCCCACCTCAATTTTGATCAACAATTGACTCTTACAATTGTTTCGTTTTCCCTCGTGTTTCCGGTATTGTAAATGTAATATTAAAATAAACAATTAGGTAATTATTTATTTATCTAGAATTAATTATGAATTGTAAACATACCTACAATAAACAGCCCGATAAACATAATATGACATTTTACAGGAAATGTTGAAAGTATCCACCTTCAGCTCGAATATAAACCCGAATTCGTCTTTTGATGGGCTTTCTAACTCGTCGAAATATCCCTATGTCTCGGCGAATTAAAGCGAATGCGTCTGATATGCGCTTCCAAAGATCTTTCCTTGAAATCACAGAAGCTTTATAAACAAGCTATTTCACATGTCCCCAGACGTAGAAATTGTGTTATATCTGGGGAACGAGGCGGCCTCGCAATTGGACCACCTCCAGCTTCCAATCCAGCGGTCATGTTTAGAGGGAGCAAATCTGGAAGGTCATTTTCAAGGAAGTTGAGACAGGATGCTCGATGCAGGGGATTTTGAAGTTCTATGGGGCTAATGATTTGATTGTCAACGATCCCTGCCCATATATTTATGGAGAATTGGTACTGCGAATTGATTGGCCTAATCAAATTGGGATTTTCATCATACGAAGTATGAAGGTTATAAAATTTGTAATACCCTTTCTACTGAAACAAACTTCGTCAGTAAATAACACTCTAGTCAGATAATCTGGATCATGGATATTTTTTTGTTGAAACCACTGAGAAAATTGCAGTCGAGGTAATAATTATTAAACTCGAGTAAAATTAAATGGATAAAGGTGCTGATGGAGTGTCCTTAAAACCGATGCAGGTGATATGCCGATCTCGTTAGCGATGGTTCTTGTGCGAGCCGTGGCTTCGGTTCATTTTCAACCCTATTCAAAATAAATTCCACGACATCCGGACGTCATCGATGCCTTTGTCTGCCGGAATTGGCATTAGTTAATTTCAAACTTCCTCGATTGCTAAAAAATATTTTCAAAAAATTTTTTGTCAGGAACTCTTTTTAAAGGAAATTTATCTAAATACTATCTTCTCGCAGCATTCGAATTTTGTCTAACTTCCCCATAACAAAGCAGCACATCAGTAAGTTTAATGAAGGAATACCTGATGTTCGGCATTTTTACATGCACATTTAAATCGTGAATTGTAATAACACAGCCACACAAAAAAGAAAAGTTGTCTGTAATTTTCATGCGACATATGTTATCTGTAGTATTTTTGCATCCTGATCACGAATCCGGTGTCAGAATTGAGCTATCACATTACAGAAATTTCCTAACCTCAAAAAACAGGTAAAAAATAGAAAAAATTCATGAAAAGTGTTAGGAAAAATACAATTTTTTTTTTCTATATTCAAATGTTCATTTATTTAGTTAAGACCCCGCCGAACATGAATTAGTGGTCAGAATTGATGGTTCGTTTTGTAACCTCAAAAAAACGGGTCAATTAATGTCAGTACCACGAATTTTCAAAAAATAACAAATTCGCGCTAAATTTGGTAAACGGGGATTTTTGGGGTCGCTAATTACGATTCCGAGGTCAAAATTCAAGATGACAAATCCAAGATGGACGACCAAATTTTCAAAAAATAACAGATTTGCATCAAATTTGGTATAAGGGGGTTTTCGGGGTCGCTGATAACGAATTCGAGATCAGATTTACAAAATTCAACCCGTGAATAGATCCTTTAAAAAAGTAGGTTAACACATGATTGGGTCCTCAGGTTATAATGTAAAACATTATAAAATAAATTTCGCAATTCTGAACTCGAATACGTCAGCGACCCCGAAAACCCCCGTATACCAAATTTGCTGCTACTCTGTTATTATCTGAATATTTGGTCGGCCATTTTGGATCCGCCATCTTGAATTTTGCGAAATTGACCTCAGATCCGTAGTCAGCGACCCCGAAAACCCAAGTATACCAAATTTGCTGCGATTCTGTTATTTTTTGAAAATCAATTTCGTCGGCCATCTTGGATCCGCCATCTTGAATTTTGCAAAATTCCTTAATTGACCCGTTTTTTTGAGGTTAGAAAAAGAACCACTAAGTCTGACCGCGGATTCACGTTGGACGGGGTCAAATGAACATTTGAATATAGAAAAAAAATGTGTGTATTTTTCCTAGCACATTTTCATAAATTTTTGCCATCATTTACCTGTTTTTTGACGTTAGAAAATTCCTGTGATGTGATAGTTCAAAGGTAAACTTTGACGATTCTGCCTTCCATGTCGCCGCTATGTTGATTATTAAAATTTTAATTTCAGAGCACATTTAAATTAGAAATCTCAACGGAGAATCAATTTTTTCTTTCATTAAATCGAAATGCTTGCAAGTAAGTCCGATTCTGTAATTCATATTCAACATAATAATACCTAGGAATGTGTATTTGGTTGTAAATAATTAGTTCTCCAAATTCCCTAAAGTGGAAATCCAAATTTTTGGAAAAACATATTTTATTTTAAAACTTTGACACCCTGTAGCTAAGGAACGAAGCGAAATCGACCCATGTTGATATGAAAAAACACCCTATATATATAGGTGACAGTCGATTACAGCACGTGACGTGGACTGTTTTTGGAGGTTTGCCAGAGATAGAAAGTTCAGAACTCATTGTTCATGGAATGAGATTTTTATTATAATCCTATGTTAAATTGGAATCGATAAAGTGGCGTCAGTATAAATATAGCTCGAGGAAATAAAATAACCGCAATCTTCGATTTTCCAGTTATATAATCAATTTCCTTAACATAAAATGCCTGACTTTACCAAGTTTTCCAAGTTGTTAAAAATCAAATTTAATTCGCATCTTTACCATTACTATCAGTATCCACGTACAAGGTGTTTGGTAAGTAGATGCATTCCATGTAGGAGGTTTGTGATATATTTCCTTAATATACCATATTCCGAAAATGGCGCCTCATAAGAAAAATAGTCGAGATACCTTTTCTCTTCCAAATTAACAAGAAATTGAAAAATAATTTTTATTTTAAGAAAAATCAGTTGTGCATCATTTTTTTCTTTAAAAATATCCAAAAACCATATGTAGGAATAGATTTTGGCACTATTGTTGAAGTAGCTTGTTTAGAAAGGCTGTCCAATTTGTATATCAAAATAAAAAAATGCTGAAGCAACGAATCGATTTTCCACGTTTATTACAGTTTTAATGTGAATTAAGGAACATAATTAGTAATTAGTGCTATAATCTCACGTTCAAATTTAACTCGCTGCGAAATTTTTAGTTAAAAGACAATTTTAAGTTAAAACTGGTGTAATGTATTCTAACTGTATAATAGAAATATAAAACATTTATTATTAATTTAGAATTGTAAGTCATATTTTATTTTATTATTGTATTTTAGAATAAGGAAAAACACATAATAATTATTATAATGTTAGATAAAAATCCTATCTTAAACAATTACATTAAGTCACGTCCGCACAAACATATTATTTGTATACTATCTGTAAGTCTCAAATTAGAATAGTTCCGCAAACATCCTCTTCTCCTATGTACTCAGACTGTAAACATATTAATTATTATTGTACATTCATCAATAAGCACTTTCAGGAAGCTGCTTATCAAAGTTATCAAATATTAAACAAAGCCAGAGCTTAAAACCAGTAGGACGAGAGAAGTTGCGACAGTTAGTTCTCAGTTCACAGTTAGTTCACAGTTCTCAGTTCTCAGTTCACAGTTCTCAGTCTTTAGTTAGTCAGTCAGTCAGTCAACGAGTTAGTTTATATAAACGCAACATTACCAAGTCAACCAAGTCATCATTCTCTACTCCATTGTAACTTAAATATCTACGTATAAGCTAGTGTAATATATTTAAATAAATTAGTGCAAAAAACCAACAACAGCTGTGTTTCTTATGGTATTACGACACGACGAGTACCCCATTACAAAAATTGGTGTCAGAAGTGTGGGATGATTTATCAGAACTGATTGAAATAGATCAGGATAAATCAAGATTCATTGAAGCCGTCACCTAAGGGAGCAAAACTCGTCACCGTCTGCGAAGAAGTCTTCAAGCCGACGTCTACACCGCCAGCTCAACGAAGTCTCGCAACGACAGCTACCTAGGATTCAACCGACGGTCGAATCTACGAACAAGTAAAGGGGCACAAACCATCGTCGTCGTTGGAAAACCACCTGTCCAGGTTCAACCAAGGATTCCCGCAGGAATGCAGCTAAACCGACTGATTCTAATATTGTAAGTAATGCCACTGTATCCAATTTTACCTAGTTCTTCCGAAAATAATAACGCTACTACATCTACAACCACCAAAATGTCTCTAGGTATAGAAATTTGTAAAGATATGCTAATAAAATTCGATGGCAACAAAGCCAGACTCTATGAATTTATTGACAACTGTGATAAAGCAAACGAAGTCGTAAAGTCAGAACAAAAAGATGTACTTTTTAAATTAATTGAGACTAAGTTAACTGATAACGCCAGAGCTATTGTTAGAAATCGTTCTTTCAGTGATTGGTCAGAATTGAAAAAATTTTTACTAGACGCGTATTCTGATAGGAGGACAAGTTCACAATGGCAACTCGAATTAAACTCATGTCGCCAAAATTTTAACGAACCAGTAATCTCATACTCAAATCGTGTCGAAAATTGCTACCTAAAATTAGTAAATACCTTAAACCCAACTTTATCAGAAGAAAAACGGGGAGCTCAAGTAGATTTACTCAAAGAACAAGCTTTAAATGTTTTTATTTCGGGTTTGACTAGAGATCTGTCTATTTTAGTTAAATCACAGAAACCTAATTCACTCGAAGACGCAATAGCCATAGCTCAGAGCGAAGAACAACAATTAAAGTCAAAAACTGAAACTAGCAAATACCATGATTTTAAATATTGTTCAGTTTGTAATAAACCAGGTCATAATAATTATAATTGTAGATTTAATAATGCCAATAATGTAAAACGTAGAAATGAACTTTCAAACATCAGACATTTTCAGAATAAACCAACACCTATTCCAAATTCTAGTAACTTTAGACAAACAGCAAATTCTAATAATTTCAGGCAAGTCGCAAAAATTTGTAATTATTGCAAAAACAAAGGTCACTTAATAAACGAATGTCGAAAACGACAATATAACAACCAACGAAGAGAACAAAGTCAAAACTCAAATTCTGTTCGTAATTCACATTCACAACAGTCGCAAAATTTAAACCAAAATTTTCAGAACCTATCTTTAAACGAGCAAGTCCCTCGAGATCAAGCGGCGACTTCGAGGAACGCTCATACAATAAATGCCGCATATCAACAATAAATCTCGCGGTTACAACATATGTTAAGCTTAATTCAAACCAATTAATTCAAAATCTTAATACTTTTCTCCTAGATACAGGCGCTGACGTATGTTTAATTAAATCGAGTCAACTAAAAGACGATACCCCGTGTTACGAGGGAAATCAAATAATATTAAAAGGTATAGACAACGATATTCCAAATCCTACTAAAACGTTATGCTACGCATTTCTAGATCTTAATATCAATAATAATACTATAAATCACTGTTTCCATGTCGTACCTGACGAATTTCCTATTCCTTTTGATGGTTTACTGGGTAATGATTTTATAAAAACGCACCTATGCAACATTGAATATTCTTCAAATACTCTAATGCTATATGATTATTCTATTCCATTGCATCATATCGAAAAAACGTTAAAAATCGAAAATATATCAACTCCAATTCCTAAATCATGCTTATTACCAAATTCGAGTCACTCATTATCAAATGAAAATCAAGTCGAAACAATTTTACAACCTAGAACGGAAACTATAATAAAAATAAAAATAATTAATTCACAGCTAACCGAAGGCATTTGTCCCCACGTACAAATTCTCGAAGATGTATTTCTATGTCCAAGTATAGTTAATGTAAATAACGGTTACGCGCTTACTTCTATTTTAAATTGTTCTGAAAAGGCAGTAAAAATAAATAATATTGAAATCATACTAGATCCTCCACCTGAAAAACCCGACGAAGTTCAAGTAAACACTCTTTCAGCTTCTCAAAATTTTTCAACCCAAAGATTAGATAAAATCTCAGAACTATTAAGAACAGATCACTTAAACGTAGAAGAAAAAGACTCCTTAATAAAAATTTGCCACGAATTCAATCACATCTTCTTCATAGAAGGAGACACTCTTTCATATACAGATGCAGTTATGCACGAAATTCCCACCAAACCTTCACCGCCTATAAATGCCAAAACTTATCGGTATCCAGAAATCCACAAAGAAGAGGTAGACAATCAAATAAAACAAATGCTAAAAGACGAAATTATAACACACTCTACTTCACCCTGGAACTCTCCGGTATGGGTCGTGCCTAAAAAACTCGATTCATCGGGAAAACGAAAATGGCGTGTCGTCATAGATTATAGGAAGCTTAATGAAATCACGATAGGAGATTCCTATCCTTTACCCAATATCACTGACATCCTAGACCAATTAGGGCATTCCAAGTATTTTTCTACCATAGACCTTACCTCAGGTTTCCACCAAATCAGAATGTCCCCAAACGACGCTGAGAAAACAGCATTTTCCACTCCTACAGGCCATTTCCATTTTAACCGGATGCCTTTCGGGCTTCGAAATGCGCCATCTACCTTCCAACGCCTCATGAATACCGTACTTTCAGGAATACAAAATATTCGATGCTTCGTGTACCTCGACGATATAGTAGTTTTTGCCGATAATCTAGAAAACCACAACAAAAGACTCATTGAAGTTTTTCAACGATTGTCCGATTATAATCTAAAAATACAACCAGATAAGTGTGAATTTCTACGGAAAGAAGTACTCTATCTAGGTCATTTGATAACAGAAAATGGTGTAAAACCCGATTCAAAGAAAATTCAAGCCGTATCAGAATTTCCCATTCCTAAGTCACCTAAAGATATAAAATCGTTTTTAGGATTAGCAGGTTACTATCGGAAATTCATACAAAATTTTAGTAATTTAACTCAACCTCTAACAAAGTTATTAAAAAAGGATGCACAATTCAATTGGACTAGTTTACAACAAAACTCTTTTGAAAATTTAAAACTCGCCTTATGTTCAGAGCCACTCTTACAATACCCAGATTTTAACAAAACATTTTATCTAACTACCGACGCAAGTAATTTTGCAATCGGATCCGTGCTATCGCAAGGAGAACCTCCGAACGATCTCCCGATTTCATATGCAAGTCGTACTTTAAACAGAGCCGAGTCTCACTATTCTGCCACTGAACGAGAACTTTTAGCCATCGTATGGAGTGTTAAACACTTCAGACCGTACCTATTCAGCAGACAGTTCATAATTTTAACAGATAGCAAACCCTTAACCTGGCTTTTTAACGTTAAAGATCCTAGTTCACGATTAATACGTTGGAGACTGCAACTCGAAGAATATGATTACATAATAAAATATAAACCAGGAAAATCGAATCGTGTTGCTGACGCATTAAGTAGAATTGAACCTGAACCTTACCATATAACCCCTCATAGCTCAACTAACCATCCAAACGAACCTGAAACCATTCATGTAAATACATTTTCATCTGAATTAGATTACACAAACTTTTTAAACAAAGCCAAAACAACCCTCATAACTTGTAATAACCTCACCGAATCAGGTGAAGACTTACAACCTAATAACAAAGATATCGTAATATTTACTTCTTTAGACTTAGAAAATACGAATCAACAAACGACAAAAGTAATTAGTACATATAAACACGAAACTCTACTTAAAAATTCGGAACCACTTTTGGGAACAGTAAAACATTTTAATGAAAACGGAAAGAACATAATTTATACTTTTTATAAAGATCATTATTGGGATGAAACAACTTATGAAAATATATACAACCTACTAATAAAAGTAAAACAGTTACTCGTAGAACTTAAAGTGAATAATATCAGTATGCCAATCATAGGAAATAATTACGACAAATTAAATTGGAATAAAGTACGTATGATGATTAGGTTTATATTCAAAAATTCAAATATCAATATCAAAATCCACCATAACTCTCTCATAGAACCTTCTGCGGACCAAATAAAAAATATCCTTATAGAAAACCACTCAAATCCTAGCTCAGGACATTCCGGTTTTCATAGAACGTATAACAGAATTAAACAAAATTTTAAATGGTCAAAAATGAAGTCAGATATAAAGAATTTTATAAAAACGTGTGAATCATGCCAAAGGAATAAATTAGTTAGGAAAAAAACAAGACAACCTATGGAAATCACAACAACAAGTTCTGCACCGTTTGAAAAAATTTGCATGGACGTAGTGGGTCCTCTTACACTTACCGAAAATGGAAACAAATATATCGTCACTCTCCAAGACGATCTCACAAAATTCTCTAGAGCCTTCCCTGTACCAAATCACGAAACAGAAACTATAGCTAGACAGTTAGTAGAAAACTTCATTTGTATTTTCGGTATCCCTGAACATTTAGTTACTGACCAAGGTAAAGATTTTACCTCTAACCTACTTAAAGAAGTTTCAAAATTATTTAAAATTAAACAAATAAACTGTTCAGCTTATCACCCTCAATCAAACGGAGCCCTCGAAAGAAGTCACAGCACTTTAGCAGATTACTTAAAACATTATATTAATGCCAATCAAACAGACTGGGACAACTGGATAGAATTCAGTATGTTTAGTTACAATACCACGGTACATACCTCTACAAGGTACACACCATTCGAATTACTTTTTGGTCATAAAGCAAAATTACCAAGCAGTATAACAAAAACTCCTGAATTTAAATATACTTATGATGATTATTTATCCGATTTAACCTTAAAACTTCAAAAATCTCACGAAATTGCTCAAAATAACCTTGTCCATTCAAAGCATACAAATAAAAAATACTATGATAACAAAATTAACAATTCAAATTTTAAAATAGGTGATAAAGTTTATCTTTTGAACGAGAAAACGCAACCCGGCAAATCAAAGAAATTGTCTCATAACTACAACGGTCCCTACACCGTAGTTGAAGAAAATTCACCCGTAAATTATACGATTTTGATAAAGAACAAAAAACAAAAAGTACATGCCAATCGTTTAAAAAGGGCATTTGTTTCAGGTACCTAGTATGGATACTGACACGAGAATTATCTTGCGTACCCCCATATGAAAACACTTACACAACATTAAAATCTCATGATAATTGTAAACCTATTGACAACGCTACGTTAAGTTGCATAGCATCTGAACCTTTTTACAACACACACGTGAGAGCATTATGCGAAACAGAATTATTATTTACGAACGACAAAATTCCACCCTCTTGTGATACACGAACAATATCAACTAATGTAGAAATTTGGCACAAATTAGAACAATCTAATAGCTGGTTATACATATTACCTAAACCTACCGATGTTACTATATCATGTCCAAGAAATATTTTATTAAATATTATTCTGAATCAAACAGGAATTTTATCTATAGAAAAGAATTGTAAACTTTTTACCAGTGCGACAACCTTAATTTCTGAAGACAATAATTACAAAAGTAACTTCAAAGCAATCATACCTAGTCACAACATCGAACTAGATAACTGTTGCGAAAGTGAAAAATTGAACAAATCAAATCCTGAATTACATCTAATACCAATGCAAAATATCAATTTGGATAAAGACATATTAAAAATGACTAGCCAGAAATTGAAAAATATAGAAGAAACTATTAATCAAATCGATAACGAAAGTTCATTCAACGTTAGAAACATAATTTCGAATTCATACTTTGTATATTTAATGTGT
Source organism: Anoplophora glabripennis (assembly GCF_000390285.2). NCBI lineage: Eukaryota > Metazoa > Arthropoda > Insecta > Coleoptera > Cerambycidae > Anoplophora > Anoplophora glabripennis. The sequence continues at coordinate 124,712 of NW_019416918.1, forward strand.
ACAATTGTAAAAATCATATTAATTTTCATATTTTATAAATTATTTAGGAAATGTTGTAAAAGATTAAGAAATAATAAGACTTGTGAACAATCCAATATTCACCCTTGTCAGACTATCACAAATTGCTTGACACCTAAAATTTGTAAAAAATCAGAAAAACCTGATACCTCTATATCATTAGAGTTACCCTATAATCAAAATGTAACCAATGACACTGAGGACACTGAAAACTCTTACTTAAGAAGAAGCAGCAGAATTGCCAAACTAAAGGATAAGATGTAAAGAAAAATATCGAGTTACCGATGTTAACCCTATATTTTTCTTCTCCTAAGGGGGGAGATGTAATGTATTCTAACTGTATAATAGAAATATAAAACATTTATTATTAATTTAGAATTGTAAGTCATATTTTATTTTATTATTGTATTTTAGAATAAGGAAAAACACATAATAATTATTATAATGTTAGATAAAAATCCTATCTTAAACAATTACATTAAGTCACGTCCGCACAAACATATTATTTGTATACTATCTGTAAGTCCTAATGATTATTTACTCAAATTAGAATAGTTCCGCAAACATCCTCTTCTCCTATGTACTCAGACTGTAAACATATTAATTATTATTGTACATTCATCAATAAGCACTTTCAGGAAGCTGCTTATCAAAGTTATCAAATATTAAACAAAGCCAGAGCTTAAAACCAGTAGGACGAGAGAAGTTGCGACAGTCAGTTAGTTCTCAGTTCACAGTTAGTTCACAGTTCTCAGTTCTCAGTTCACAGTTCTCAGTCTTTAGTTAGTCAGTCAGTCAGTCAACGAGTTAGTTTATATAAACGCAACATTACCAAGTCAACCAAGTCATCATTCTCTACTCCATTGTAACTTAAATATCTACGTATAAGCTAGTGTAATATATTTAAATAAATTAGTGCAAAAAACCAACAACAGCTGTGTTTCTTATGGTATTACGACACGACGAGTACCCCATTACACTGGAAATGGTTGTCAAATAAATTTAAAACGTATAGAATTGAAATCAAGAATAAACTCACAAAAAAAAATAAAAATGGAAAGCTGATGCTAGTCTCAAAAGTATTACTGTGTGGGTTAGGTTTTTCGTTATAGAGAAATTTGTTAAAGTTTCGAATTTTTCAACAGTGTCAAAACTTCGTAGTAGAATAGTAACTTAAAAGGTATATCATTGGGGACAGGATACCATTTCTCTGTGTATAACCATCGAAACACCACATAAAAAACTTAACACGGCTTCGTTATGCCAGCAAATTTCCTGGCAGATTGTAAGGGTTCAAGGTGTCCGTAAGTCATGATTAATGAGTCCCTAGGGTGGGCAGATGCGGTGTCGACTTAAATTACTACGAGAGGGTGAGATTTAGACAGCAAACAACCCCAGCGTGATTATGATATGCATCGGAAGTAGGTTTGCAGCGGCACACGCCTTACACATATGGTCTTCTATAAATCATTCATTGGGTTCTTAGTACTGGGTGCGTTATACTTATAATTAATATCGATGAGTGAACGAAATGTGAAAAATTACAAGTCATGTCATACATTGCGAATCCTTATTGAGGTGGCAATCAATTCATATAGCAAGAAGAGTGTGTGCGAAAGTAATGACGAAAATACAAGAAATAATTCGTGTTTAAATACACGAATAGTTGCTGCACTTTAGATGTACTTTAGAAAAAGTCAATTTCATTTTGCTGTACATTAAATTTCAGATTAGTCATAATAGTCCTGTAGCCAGGGGGGTCCCAATTGCCTCCTTCATTTAGATGGACTTACCCAAGAGTTTTTTATGTATTTTGAGCTGTAGAACACGATTTTTTTGGGTAGAAGTTTGCCCGGATGCCGATAAATTTTTTATTAACAAAAAAATTGCAAAATACTGAACACTTAGTTTTTGGCAAAATAAAAAGTGGTTTCTTGTTATTTGACCCATTTTAAGAAGAAAATGTTTCTTGCAATTTTTTTGTTAAACGCGTAGTTTTCGAGATAAACGCCGTTAAAAACTCGAAAAATGCGATTTTTGCGATTTTCAATCGTTAATAACTTTTGATTGAATAGGTATTTTGTAATTCTGCTGGCGGCGTTTGAAAGTTCACGTGAAATACTACAAATTATGAGTAATTGCAGTGTGAAAATTTGTTTTTTCCACTGTTATTTGAAACTATAAACAAATAGCGATTGAGCGTTCAGAAGGGTGCGCCGCCATGTTAGTAAGAGAGTGGTTGCCTTCTTACAGGCGTTTAATACATGATCTTGACGCGTACTTTTCATTTCTAGACCAAAGAAACGATGAAAACTGAACGAAACATTAACGATTCAATGAAAATTTGCAATATTACAATAATTAAAGTTATTGTACAAAAATAATTTTATGTACTTTTTTCTAAACTGTAAAAGTCAAATATTTTTATTCTTACAAGTATTTTTTTTCATACATGCTGAGAAAGTGCAGCAAGATATTTCAAGTCGATTGCAATAACATGCTTTTGTGCTGCACATTGCACAATTGCAGGCAGCTGGTAATTCTTCGGGAGGTGGTATTAAGATGTTTACCCTCTCTGGCAACTAGATCGTCTTTAATAAAAAATCCATATGAAGTTGGGTCTAATTCGTTCATATGTGAATTTAAAACATTCGTTTGAATATGAACAACATAAAATAAGATGTGAAGTCTAATCGAATCAGAAGTCGGTGGCAAATTTTCTATTATAGAATGTTTGTGTTTATAAATCCAAACCCTTAATTCATTAAATGATTTACAACTACAATCAACATTTCTTATAATGTTAACTAAGAACTTTTCAGCTTTTTTCACGCTATCTTTTATACTTATGTCGGAACAATCTGCAAAATAATTTCAAAATGAAAGTATTACAGTTATTTTGCCAAAAAGTCATATTTACCCTTAGCAAAATTTCGTAAATATTCCACAGAGTTTGATTTCAAAGCTCTCGTCTTTGTGCCTACTTTGCTTTTTAAACGATAATAGAAAAGTTTATACTTACTTATATTAAAAGCGTAACGTCGTATAATTTAGGTGTTTTTATAATTATTATTTCTTAAACTTGTATAATAATTTTAATTATTATAATATTGCAAATTTTCCTTACATTGTTAATGTTTCATTCAGTTTTCATCGTTTCTTTGGTCTAGAAAAGAAGAGTACGCGTCAAGATCGTGTATTAAACGCCTGTAAAAAGGCAACCGCTCTCTTACATACATGGCGGCGCACCCTTCTGAACGCTCAATCGCTGTTTATAGCTTCAAATAACAGTGGAAACAACAAATTTTCACACTGCAATTACTCATAATTTGTAGTATTTAACGTGAACTTTCAAACGCCGTCAGCAGAATTACAAAATACGTATTCAATCAAATGTTATTAACAATTGAAAATCGCTAAAAACGCATTTTTCGAGTTTTTAACGGAGTTTATCTCGAAAACTATGCGTTTAACAAAAAAATTGCAAGAGACATTTTCTTCTTAAAATGGGTCAAATAATAAGAAAGTACTTTTTATTTTGCCAAAAACTAAGTGTTCAGTATTTTACAATTTTTTTGTTCATAAAAAACTTATCGACATCCGGGCAAACTTCTACCCAAAAAATTCGTGTTCTGCAGCTCAAAATACATAAAAAAATACGTGGGTAACTCCATCCAAATGAAGGAGGCAATTGGGACCCCTCTGGCTACAGGACTATAATATGTAATTCAGAAAGCGTCAATTATATTTCAGAACAGTCAGTTTTAATTTAAAACAAGTAAACTGTATTTTATATTACTCATTTGTATTTCAGAAAGGTATCAAATATATTTTAGAATTCGTCAAATGTATTACAGAAAATAATATTATATGAATTTATATTTGAGATCTATCACATATATCAAACACAATCAATGATTTTGTAGTATAGGCATAATATAATAAATCTAAAAAACTTGGACTATGTTTACCTATATTCAGTGGAATAAAAAATAATGTAACAAAATATCATGTTTTTGAAATACGAACGATGTTTTCTGAAAAATAATTTTCGGTTTCTGAAATACAATTGACGTGTTCTGAAATGCATATTACTTGTATTACTTGTATTACTTTGTATCTGAAATACAAATAATACTTTTTGAAATTAAATTTACTGAGATGAAATTGAAATGACGCTTTCTAAAATACACTTTTTATACGTGCGTCTACAACGTTTTACTTGAGATCATGCAAGTTTTCGTAAGAAATTTTTATGAATATTTGTAGAACTGTATCAATTTTTATAAATGTCATTTTGACGGTTAGTACATACATTAGCTTTAGTTAGCTTCAGTTAAAATTAAAAATGTTTAGTAATAAAACAGTTATAAAATTCTAATAACCAATTTAAATAACCTCCAAACTTTTATTACTGAGGGAGAAATAGGACACCTAAAAAATATTAAACTTACAGAAAATACTCCACTCTTAAGTCAACAGCAACAACACATGATCAACTGTTTGTAAGTTACCATAATGGAAACTGTTATGTTCAACTAATAGGTAGTAATGTCTTTGAGAAAATACCAAGCGAAACTTCTAATAATCTTAGGTTACACAATCCAAAAGAATATACAGGTCTATGTTTTAGACATTCATCTTCTATTATGCTTGCAAATGCAGGAACAGATGTTTTAAAGATAAAAAGTCATGGTGGCTGGAAGTGGCAGAATCTTAGGTAGAAACACTAATTCAAAATATTAAAACGAATTTTGAACAAGAAACCAGTTAAGGAAGCAACTGAAACAATACCATTGCCACTACTGACATACAATCCATACAACATAGCCCAAGTCCAGCTCAAATAAAAAGAATTCGATAACAATTCCAATTATCAACGTTGTTTCAGATATCCTAATCATGCTATGTTTTCGCTGATCTTTCCAATATTTCCCGCTCAGGCTCCGCTGCAGACTTCGCAATTGCCACCAAAATCATACCAGATGCGCATACGACTTTGTAGCCACGCATGCGACCGAGCCACGATAACGAAGAAACCCTGGTTCCCGCCAAAACGCCATGGATGCCCTAAAGTCTAGGGCCTAGGCCTAGACGATGCAACTACGCATGTGACACAGCAGCCTTCCCAACGCGCGGCAAGAAAGCGAATTTCACGCATCTTTCCAAAATTCACCCGCCAAGCCACCCGAATGAAGAGATTGCCGACAAAAGTCTCTAGTTCCCGTAGACGACGACGACAACGCATACCTAATCTCTCCCTGAGGTTGCAGACAAGCGTACGGAGCATCAGAATTTTCACCAACCTTTCCAAAAAATGGCGAAGATGAAATCATCGCACAACTTTCAAACTCGCACTCTTAAATGACCTTAGGGTTGGTACTAATTAAAATAATTTTCAGCCCTTCACCCGGTGAATTCCACTTAACTAGTGTCTGAACGTCAACTCTGGTTTTCTACAGTTTTATAACCAGGGACGGTGACCTGGCCAGAGGGTGTACTCGACCAACCAAAAACCACAGCATGGCGCCCGACGTGGAGCCAGCAATTAACCTACGAAAATCCGCAACATTAGGTTGCCTAGAATTCCTATTGAAATTGTATTAACTGCAAAGTAGATATACACATTACTGGCAATAATGTTCTTTCTTAAAGCGTGCATTTATTGGACAGGCTTTTATAAAAGCAAATTTCTTATACTAGCAATTACAGCTACAAACGGTCACATCCAATACGATCGTAGATATGTTTACTGAAATTTATGAGTATTTTTTTAATTTTGAAAATGAAGAATTTTTGTCTGAAATACCAACATTTTTTTAAATCTGACAGGTAATTCTGAATCTCTGAATCTGAAATTATTATAAAACATAAACAATAAACCAACACCTTGCTGTTTTTCACATAAAATTCTATCTCTTTAATAGTAAATAGTAAACGTCAAATTTTTAGGAAATTTTCTTAAAGAAATACGTAACAAAATGAGTAACTCATAAATATGTATACATTATATTAAATGCGAGCATTGGTTGTATACGATGACGTTCAAGGCCATGTGAAGGTCACATCTAATTTGTTAAATAGGAACCCCTATTTTTGACCCCGTATTCAGAAAGAGCGCAAAATTTTACGCTAAGGCTCTTCTTCTTCGTCAAGATCAAAGTGAACACCATCCGATGTCCCCCTCCGAATACAACAACTTTTGTAAGTGTTATTTTCGGATAGAGATCATTCCAGAGAAGAACCTTCAAATGACCTTGAAGATCAATGTCAAGGTCAAATTGAAAGTTACCATTCGATGTACCCCTCCGAACTCAACAACTTTCATCAGGGTTATTTTTGGATTGGTGACTTGCCTGACGAGATATTCAGGTAAGTAATATAAAATGGGACACCTTGTATATACCTATATGTATTTTAATATTCTGAAAATAACGCGGAAAACTTCAAGGCACGCCCCTGCCGCGGTAAATTGTTACATTAGTTCCTATAAAGAACTTTATTGGCTTATTCTTTTCTTAGACTTCTATCTCAACAATATTGTAGGGACTGTATAGAATTTTATGTGAAACAAGTGTATACGATTTGTTTCATTTGTTTCCAATTTCATGGAAATAGAAAACAATCCACTATTCAACAATTTCATTAAATTAAATAATAGGGTAATATCAATACTGTAGGCTTCTGGACGCATTTACACCGATGAAAATACAAAAAATGTTTTCACTAATAACATAATCAGTAAACGAACCGTTGTATAATTTTCAGAAAGCCATTCCCGCACGCAAGCCTCCGGGCACAACCTCGCACGTGCCAGCCAGGAAATTGGATGGCTATTTGAAAATGGACGATCGATAATGAATGTTTCATGATATCAAGTGACTCATGACTTTAATGAAGGAATGAAAATGAATGTACTATGTTTAAATTGAATTCGAACAGACTAGAATAAAAATGGCGACCTGCCTCAATGTGGCCTTGCAAGGACACCGTGCGGACGTACCTGATTTTCATTGATTTCAGAGAAATTAGAAAAAAACTCACTCATCAATTTTAAAATGAGTCAAAAAGGTTATTCGCCAAAAACGAAAATTAATCCTCATAAATATACCTACCTATTATTACTAATACTATTGGAAAACATGAAAAGGCAACGATTTCCTTTTGTAGCAAGATAAATAAACCGCGTCTCTTTCATGAATATTCGATTCACGTGTGACTAATAAGTTAATTTTTTCAATTACACGCACTTAAAAGGTTTCATTTGTGGAACTTAACATTCTGTGTGAGTATATTTTTAGAACGGAATATTCCAGTGCTGAATTTGTAGGCGAATGTTATAGACAATATTAAAAAATATCCATGGGATTCACAATCAGCTAATAAGGTTATATTGATTACAAATTGTTAAACTCTTCAAAATAGTTACATAATTTAAAAGGTGCTCTTTAACTTTTTAGGTGACATAAGTGATGTATGTGGGACTGTACACAATAATATACACTTACAATATATATCAATTGATTACGAATTGACTACAAATCTGCCTTTTCATTTTTCGTACAGCTGGTTTTATAATAATTTTTATCTTTTGCAAAATAAGCGCTACAATCTATGGTAGCGTTATAGCGTATATACAGGGTGGCCAAATAAAAACGAAACAGAGCCATTTTCAGGAACTGCGTCAAGATTGTAGAAAAACGCTCAGACCCATCGATTTTAGATTAAAGGCGGACATTATTTGCTGGAATTTTTGACTCCGCCGCTTTCACCCCCAAGCAAGGGTAAGCATCACCCCAAAATATTTAAATGGCATTGGGTGTTGAGTAATATTTCTTTTGAAAGCTCTTACAGTTCTCTTTACAACAGACTTTAAATTTTATAAATCCGACCAATACTTATTAAGAATTTTGATTTTAAAGTTGAAACTTATGTATGTACAAACAATTAGTAACGGTAAAAATGTCATTCAAGTTAAGTACGCCAATGGTATAAATTTAGTATTTCTTGCGTTACATTTTTGGCGATTTGTTATCACTTTCGTATACACACACAATGAACGTAAAATTAGTGGATTCCAAATTATTTTCTAGTATTATTTGGAAGCGTTGGTTGGTAGTTTATTTAATTGTGTTTTTTAAAATTAAACACTATGGTTTATTCCATTGCGGAATGGGTAGATATCATTTCGCTTTACTTTATGAACAATAAATGTGCGAATAGAACAGCTCAGCTATATAATGAATAACATTAAGATCGACAAGTCAGGAGCAAGTATGTTCTAGAATTAGTAAACAAATTTCAAGAGACAGAGAACGTAGCCAATAAAAAACGAGAAATTGAAAAACCTATAGTTAATGAAGCTAGTGAAGTTGCAGTTTTGGGACAAGTTCATCTTGATCCTACAATAAGTACAAGCCAGCTGACATCTGTGTCTGGGATCAATCGAACTAGCATACAAACCATTTTAAAGAAGAATAAATTCCATCCATACAAAATACATTTAGTCTAGGAACTTCATGAGGATAATTATGACCGCCGTTTGCAATTTTGCGAAATAATGAGTGAGCGAGCAGGGAACGATCCACAGTTCCTTTTTAACATATGTTTTTCTGATGAATGCAGTTTTTTCTTGAACGGGACGGTAAATCGTCACAATTGCCGCTATTGGTCCGATTCAAACCCAAGAGTGTTTCACAAGGTGCATACACAGCAACCGGAAAAATTAATTGTATGGACTGGAATTTTCGGTGACCGGCTGGTGGGTCCTTTTTTTCTACCTGGTAATTTTACTGGCCAAATGTATTTGCAATTACTGGAAGACGCTATTGACCCTGCTTTGACTGATATTATTGAAAATATTCCAGAGTGTGATGAAGATCATTTGATTTTTCAACAGGACGGTGCTCCTCCGCATTATGCGTTAATTGTCCGTCAGTATTTGGACCAACGTTTTCTAAGGAATTGGATTGGGAGAAGAGGCAGCATTGAGTGGCCTCCACGATCACCGGATTTATCGCCCCTTGATTTCTTTTTGTGGGGATACCTAAAAAGTAAAATCTATAAAACACAGCCACCTTCGCTCGAAGATTTGCGTCAAAGAATCGTCGACAAATGCCGTCGAATCACTCCGGAAATGCTTCGGAATGTGCGCGAACGTTTCGAACAAAATCTTTATTCTTGTATGGAAGCGGGCGGTCATCAGTTTGAACATTTAATCAACTAAGTAGTAAGTAAGCAATTAAACATAATTTAAATTTTAAAATGTAATTTTTTTTTCAAAGTATTGGGCGGAATTATAAAATTTAAAGTCTGTTGTAAAGAGAATTGTAAGAGCTTTCAAAAGAAATATTACTCAACCCCCAATGCCATTTAAATATTTTGGGGTGATGCTTACCCTTGTTGGGGGTGAAAGTGGCGGAGTCAAAAATATCAGCAAATAATGTTCACCTTTAATCTAAAATCGACGGGTCTAAGCATTTTTCTACAATCTTGACGCACTTCCTGAAAATGGCTCTATTTCGTTTTCATTTGGCCACCCTGTATAAGTGCTAACTTCGGGTGTCCCGGTCGGTCAGTGGAAGCGTACACAAGAATTAGAGTGTATTTATTTGATTAAAAAAAGGAATTTCAGCTCCGTATGCAGAGGAACACCCTATCCCTAAAAACTGATCTCATGTCAAAGTTACGCCCTTTATATACTCTGATACCATATATGTATGATAAAGAAATAATTCCAAATGCATTAACTATTATTTAAAAAAATAATAATAATTCTAGCGGAAACATAAACAAAATTAAATAGAGGTTAGTATTAAAGTTACGAAGTCAAGAATACATACTTTTCTGAAATTGACTAAAATGAAAAATCATATACTTTTTGTAGAAGTTAACACAAAGACGTTTTGCCATACATACAGCTATGAACAAAACAAGTTTCGGAGCAAGGTTTATTTCATTAATTTTTTTCACAGGTAAAATACTAAATAAATAGGAAAAAATATAAACTATGCCACAAGTAAACACAACTTCTTCTCTCATGAAAAAAAAACTAGCTCACATAGTGAAATTGTTACCTAAATAATGTTGCTAACCTTCACTAAATATATCTCCTATTCTAGTTTCTAATTGTAATAACATCACTAACCAGTGGTCATTTGAATGGCATATTGGAAGTTGGCACAACAGACAGATAGAGCCATTGTGCTTCGCGTAATAACATCAGTTTGAAACCATCAAAAAATTTTGCTACAATACTCGTATATTGGTTAATCTATTTCAGAATAAAGAAAATTGCTTTTAAAAACGAAATTAATAAATATTAATTAAATTAAATTTTGAACCGACAGTGTCACAGATGTTGCCAAATAGCCGTATTTTATTTACCTGAGATCAAAGTAAATTTTATTATTCTGAATTGGTGAATTAGCAGAAATCAACTGAAATCTCAGATAAATAAACACAGCAAATATGATAATTATTTGTTCCTACACAGTTCTAACATCTATCCTATCTTTCTACATATATTTTTTTATTTAACATTAAAAATATTTGGATTAAAAATGAGCAATTATTTGTACACGATTCGACCTCACATCTTAATATATTATGTCAAGGTCTGATTGCATTAGAAAAATAATGTTAAAATTTCACAACATAAACAACTATTTTGTCTTGCATTTAAAAACAGGAGTATCTAGAACAAGCAAAACGTTTTTCAGATTATTCAGATAAACATTCGGCAGCTATTTAGAGTGCTTTTAGTCGTTTCTTTACACATCATTTCATGTCGATAAAAATGTTAATAAACACGTTAATATTCCATTGCTTGTTTGAAGTAAAACAAACTATTTTATATTTATACCAATTATACCAGTCTTCATAAATGATTGCAAGCCACGTGACCATACCAATTTGTTTGAAACAGTAATGTTATTACCTTCAAAATTAAAAATTAAAACAATAACATCAATATTACATTAAAACACAACATTCAGTTTCACCGACTGTGATTGGTGTAAATTTTCACGAGATTCTCTATTCAACGGTCGCATTATCTCGAGCGTAGGCGTAACGGTTTGTCATTGTTCATTGTAGACGAATCGTTAATATTGGTGTCGTTATTTAGGGTTTTTTAGTTGACAGTACCAGCCGTGCAATGCTGGTTGTCTAAGTTTGGGGGTCACGTGGCTTGTAAACATTTATGAAGGCTCTGTATGTCTAATTACATTTGAATAAAATAACGCGGATATTTTTTTGCTATACAAATTGTTACCTCGGCCAACATTCTTTCTACATCGTTTATTTTACTTCCTACAGTATTTGCAATATATTTGCGTTGGTATCCGATTCCCTGTTTTCATAATCTGTAGTGGTTATTTGCCTCATTCTGATGTATCCTTTTGATGCTTGTTTTGCATCAAATACCGTCAATAAATACTTGGACTGCTAGCTGCTCCACAGTTTCGCAGAGCTGTTGAATACGCCACGAGCTACGTCCGCTTCGTGTTGTTGTAAACTCCTATTTGATCTTTGAATCCTACATTTTTAACTGTGCTTGGTAGACTTGCTATAAGTATTCTTAGTGCCTAAGTGTCTCACGGTGACGGCGGACGGCCCATTAGAATTATTTCAGAGCCTACTTCGATTTTTATGAAGTTTCCCTATTCCTAAAATTAACCGTTATCGAGATATTTAATTTTTTTCAAAAAAATGGAGAGAAACAGTGACTAGCTTCAAACCATGTGTATTTTATAGTAAGAAAGATAAAGCAACAATATTTATAAGGGGGATAGCTAGACCCCTAAGCTTCCCATCCATACTTTCAACGTGACTTAATTGCATACAGGGTGCTAGAAATTTAATGCCGAATTTAGTTAACTTCAAACCTTCATAAGTCGGTTTTTTTAAATGGAACACCCTGTATGTTTTTCTATATTCTGATACACAATTTTATTCGCTTTCGAGCGGTATCAGGGTTCACTATACCTATCTCTTCTAGTTTTTAAGTTATCTACTATTTTTTGTGTAATCACCCAAAATCATGTAATTTCTTACGATTATAGCTGTGGATTTTTTAACAAAATTTCAAAACAAACAACTAAATTGTCAATTTGTTGTTAGTCTCTTACAGTGACAGTTTAATTTAGTGTTTATAAGAAATGGAAAACAATACATATTCAGATGCTGATATTTTAAATTTAATATTCATTCACGGACGTTGCAATAGGATTATAAGAAGAACATGTACAGTTTTTAATGAGACATATCCAAATTAGCCACCAATGAAAAGAAAAAAGTTAAGAAGAATCAACAAATCAACTAGAGTATGGTCGAATTTGTGCAGAAGAATTTTACCAAAACCAATAACATCAAATGAAGATAACATAATAAATGTGCTAGCCTATTTTTATGTTCATCCAGAATCCTCAACTCGTGCTGCATAGTATGATTTATGCATTTCATGAGAGTCCACTCACAGGATGCTAAGAACTAATGATATGCATCCATACAAATTTAAGCTACTTTCTGCTCTTCATCCGGGTGACGCCTGCAACGTGTACAATTTTGTGAAACGATGTTAGTGCGATACCAGGAAGATCCTCCACAATTTTTGCAACATGTTATATGGTCAGACGAGTCAAAATTTACGAGAGAAGGTATTTTTAATAGCTATAGCATGTGAGGTCATCTGAAAATGACTGAAATGTTTGAAGATAGATGGATGAGATGCCTAGGACCGTGGAATTAGCCAGTGAGGTCTCCCGACCTTACTCCACTAGATTTTTATGTTTGGGGAGTAATAAAGCAAAAAGTTTATTCTACACCCGTTGCTTCAAAAGAGGATTTGATTGCTCGAATACGAAGAGCGTTCCATGAATTGCCTGCACCTGAAATAGCAAAAGCGGTGACTGATGGTGTTATCTCTAGAATCCACAAGTGCTTAGCTGTTAATGGGGGTCATATTGAACACATGACTTTTTTCTTTTTTAAGTATTTTTTTTATCGTAGTGCATTATTATTATCAACATACATAATTAAAATTGTGTATTACTAGGTGTGAAGTTGATTTTTAGAATTCTTCTTAACTTTATTCTGCTCATTGGTGGAAAATTGGAATATATCTCATTAAAAACTGTAAATGTTCTGATTAGAATCCTATTGCAACGTCTGTGAATAAATAATAATAAATAACAGGTGACAATTTAGTTCTTTGTTTTGAAGTTTTGTTAAAAAATCCACAGCTATAATCGCAAGAAATTACATGATTTTGGGTGATTACACAAAAAATAGTAGATAACTTAAAAACTAGAAGAGATGGGTATAGGGAACCCTGATACTGTTCGAAATAGAATAAAATTGTGTATCAGAATATAGAAAAACATTAAAAAAACCGACTTATCAAGGTTTGAAGTTAACTAAACTCGGCATTAAATTTCTAGCACCCTGTATGCAATTAAGCCACTTTGAAAGTATGGATGGGAAGCTTAGGGGTCTAGCTATCCCTCCTATAAATATTGTTGCTTTATATTTCTTACTATAAAATATACATGATTTGAAACTAGTCACTGTTTCTCTCCATTTTTTTGAAAAAAATTAAACATCTCAAAAACGGTTAATTTTAGGAATAGGGAGACTTCATAAAAGTCCACCTAAAATAACACGTAGAATTCAAAATTGCAATAATATGTAGGGTGTTCCATTTAAAATAAGCAAGTTGATGGCGACTTCCGGTATAACCGGAAGTGGTAAGTGGACGCCATTATTTTAGTTGCCCGAAAACCCGGTATCCCAAATTTTCAAAATTGAAATCGAAGTAGTCTCTGAAAAAATTCTAATGGGCCGTCACCGTGAGACACCCTGTATAGTAGGTCGTCATAACATAATTATTGTGCCTATCTTTGCCTAAAGTTTGTAAAACTGACATGATACTAAAGTAACGCAGGATTTGAATTGTACGTCATTTTCATTGCAAAGAGTTGGCAACATTGTGGAGGGTCACATGTTGTAGTAAACACGTCACGTTTCAGTTAGACAAAATTGAGCTCTATATGATAGAATGCAAATGAAGATTGTGAAAGGTCATTACAACTACGGAGAGAGTGTAGCTGAGACTGTGCGTAAATTATGTGGAATTTTTCGGTAGAAGGAACGCCCTGAATGAAACAACGGTGAAAAGATTAGTTGCTAAATTTGATTCAGCTAACCACCCAGGAATTGAAACCAAATGGCCATTTAATGCGCTGGACTTTCGTTGATTGGATGTTGGAGAAACAACAAGTGGACGGTGATTTTTCTAAGAAAATCATCTTTAGCAACGAGGCGCATTTCCATCTTGGTGAGTATGTGAACAAGCAAAACTATTGAATTTGGGGCAGAGACGATCCTCGATCCTCGGGTCATTCAAGAACGACCAATGTATACCCAAAGAGTGACAGTGTGGTGTGGATTTACGCTGGTAGGGTCTATTGGTGTTTTTGCTCTTACAAAGCACAGCATGTAAAGTTTATTGTATTATTTTTTTATCATAGTTGTAGTCTTAATAAATATATCCACCCATATCTTTTATACTTATTGAAGATATAAATAAATTCAAATAAAAATTTCAAAGTTAAAATATTTTAGAGACAGACTAAATTTGAGAATATTTTCACGAACTTAACAAAAAAATATTACCTGTCTGAGCAGACAATTTTGAAACGAACTTTGTAGGACTTTGATTTATTCGTTGCTGTACTGTACAAGACTACGTTCTTGATCTTATTATTTGAGTAATTTTTAATTTTACCAGAATTTAATTGCCATCATAAAGGAAATAAAATTACTCTTTCAACTAAAATTAATGGCCACGTGGCTTATAATCATTTATGAAAATTCTGTAGAACAGCTATAATAATACTTGGTTATAATCAATAATTATTTCTGCAAAATTAATAAAAATAATCCTCGGTGATGTTCACTATACATTTTCATTTTACACGAAATACGTATGGGAACTTTCAAACGAGCTGGCTTTATTTTTAGATATTAGTTGTGGATCGTTTTGGCTCTCATATAAAATTGACAGACGCTTTATAGGCACTGACTCATCCTGAAAAATTTTGTTTATATTTTTCGGGCATATTGTTCAATGAGAGCGCGACGGGGGCGAACCCATAAAGCTGCAATAATAAGCGGGTGATTGATTTATTTTATATTTATAGAAATCGTTTGCGCACCGGATCGAGTGAATTATGCATGCTGTACACTCACCAGAAAATTATTCTGCATATTTTACTGTTTCTACGGTTTTATTTTGTATAATAAAATTCTTTAAAATTACACATTGCTGGCAGTTGCACCGTCAAAGGCGAACAAAACAGCGAACTAAGTAGCTGTACAAACACGCAATACACAACAGTGAGCCCATTCACTCCAAATGTCAGACGTTGCAAACATTTTTGATCTTCTGAGTCTTGCTGGTCCATCTAAATCATTGTTAAAATGATAGTTCAATATTTATGAACATGGAAAAACTTAATTGGGATGATCCAATTCCGCTTGATTTAAAACTTAAATGATTACAGTTTAGAGAGTATCTGTCTCATCTCAACTAAGTCTAAATAAATAAGCAAACGATTTGTCAAAATCACACTTAACGCGTTTAATATTTGAGCAAATTCATTTACAGCTATTACTTATTGCAATGCCTCAGAAGTATTGGGTTACGGTGGGAATGAATGTTTCAGAAAAGGTTGCTGGAAATTGTATTAGATGTTCCAAGTTCACACCAAAATTTATTAATACAATACATTTATACTCTTTCCGATATCAACTGAAGAACCAAGAGGTTGACAGTATGTACGAGGTTCGGTCGCTGACGCAGCAACTCGGCATTGAAATATTTGAAAAACTTGTTCCCATATTTATTTAGCCATACTCATATACAGGTCTGGTCGAACTAAACGTGGAGGTGGTAGAAATGTATACGCTCAGTTGAAGAATGCGAGCGCGGGCAAACGAAATACAAATACAGTTGCATTGGGCTACTCGGCAATAAATCTCAGCCGTTGTCAAATGGTCGACTAATTGCCCAGAAGTGCAGTGCAGCAATGCGGAATTTGGTGTGGTTCAGGTAATTTTAATTTATTATAGGCACCTTCTATTAATCATTGATATTACAATTGCGAAAGGGAGAAATAATATTATTACAACATGGCATTTTGGAGACGTTTTGAAAAGGAACAAAACGAAATTTACCATAAATATAATAAAATTGTTTGAGGACATAAATAATTAAAATATGTTGTTGGCCAAGAAATTTTCTGCACATTATATACAAATTATTTTAATTTTTTACCTTTATCGGAAAACTTCTTTAGGGACGTCTATAAAGCTCATTAAATTTTATTGCCAGGCGCTTTTTTACATATTCAACTGACTTCGGAAAGATTGTACCAAAAGATAGAATCACTTTAATATATACTTTTTATGTGCGTGGAATCGATTAAGCAGTGCAAAATCAGTTATAGTCTGTTTAGAAATGAAAGAGAGTAATAAAAGTTCATTATGTATGCAAATCGTAAATAAATGTAGTACTGGTGCTTATATTCAATATTGTTATATTATGTATTTTCCGTATAGATGAGGTCTACTTTTAACAAAACTTTGTGCGATCGGACTGTACTAAATTGTAGCAGGTAGCTAAAATTTAATCCCCGACAATCCGTCTTTGTCTATGCCGCTTCAATTTCTCGGTCCATTTCGCTTATAAGTAAACAATATAAAAACAGCATTTCAAAACATGAGGCTACTTTAAGCATCATAACCGGGTTAAGAGGGTTTTTAGTAATTCAAATAAAATTATTCAATATTATTATCAAAATATTTATTTAAATTTAATGAATAGACTTTTATTCCACACAAAAATATATGTATTTTGAAAATTCAAATTATGGTGAGTAAATGTAGTGTTGTATAAATGTACAATAAAGAAAATAAAAAAGTAGATATATTAAAATTCATCCTCTGAATATTCTGATGAATTATCTTCGTCTCCTAGATTGATAACGATAGGTTCCACAGTAACGTCAATTAAATTATCGAGTTCCCACATTTTCTCCTCTTCTTTTTGTACATGATGTATACATCTTTGCCAGTTATCTGCAGTTACTCGTTCCAATGAATTTTTTAACAAAATTTTCACGTCACTTAATTTAAACGTCGTATTATTTCGCGCTACATCTCCTTTTACCTGCGCCCAGACTAATTCGATTGGGTTAAGTTCACAGTGATAAGGTGGTAACCGTAGTACCGTTATTTGGCGATTTGTTGCCATTTCATCGATAACATATTTTTTCTGATCTTTATTAAGATTGACAAGTGTCAAAAGTTCCTTTTTCACCATATTTGATTCAAAAGAAATGTTTTTTCCGGATAACCATTGAATTATATCGGCTTTCCTCCAAGCAGTCGTAGGCGTCCGCTCGGTCTGCCGTGAATGGTAACTGGCATTATCCATGACAATTACAGACCCCGGAGGAATAAGATCCAACATCTGTGTAAAATACTCTTCGAAAATATCTGCGTTCATGTCTTCGTGATAGTCACCTGTATTTTTAGATTCAAATAAAAGTAAACCGCCATCTACAAAACCACTGGCACTACTTATATGCGTCACTATTAATCTTCGCCCTTTACCTGAAGGTGCCTTGAACCCTGTTGAAAGTCCATCCAAAAATGCTTGTCGAAAACTTTTTACATTTTTATCTTGCCATACTTTTGTTACAGTTTATCCCTCGTTGACCCAACTTTCGTCTAGATAATAAATATTCCTCCCTTCGTCACGGAATTTTCTAATTGATCTTAAGTAGGATCTTCCCCAACAAATAATTTCATTTTTATCGATAAGAACTGACTTCCTGTTCTGCTTTTCCCAGCAAAAATTCAACTCTCGTAAGACGGCCCATAATTTGCTTCTACTGATTTTTAGCAAATCGTTGTCCTCTGAAAGTTCACTTAAAATTTTGTTTAGCGTTGGTATTCTTTAAAATAAAATGAGTGTACTTTAGTCACTAAACACAAGTCGAATTTTACTCTACTGCACTAGCACGTCTTCGTATATTCAGCTCTAAGACTGGATTGATCTGTCACAATACACTGGCTCCTGCCCTATGATGTATCCAGTAAAATATACTAATGTACACCCATTACCTGTTAGCATTAGTGTTAGCCGATAATTACCTGAAATGAAATATTAGCACGCCCATGGCCGGTTCTTATCTCGGGGTTTTATTACTCTCTTTCATTTCCAAACAGAGTATAAATGTTATGTATGTCTTTTTATACAGGGTGTTAGAAGTTTGTCTGCCTTAATTTTAACAGACGATATAATACATTAAAATAAACAAAAAAAAAAACTTATATAACGTGGGTTCTAAACTCAACCATTTCCGAGAAAAAAATTATCAAAATCTCCAACTTGATATACAAACGTTCGATTAATTAAGGAATATTGACATAACAGCGTGCATAGAATACCATAAAATACAATGTTTATCATTTTTTTGAATTTATTTATGCTTAATTCTAAAAAATCATTAGTGCATGTAGTAGTGTGTAGTAATAAATTTAAAATTCGATAAAATTAATATCGAGCAATGTGACAATGGCGCGACGGATAACACGAGGTTCAGTTGGTATCTGGAATTGGACTGTGCCTGAGTGTTTTTTGCGTACCACTATTTCCTTTTCTTGCGGGTTTTTTTCAGCGAGTGCACTAAAATTGGATTCGAAGGTGTCGTGTGTGCATCGAAAATGGTGGTGTACATTTTGAGCATATGTTGTAGTGTGTTTTGTACTTGTGCGCTTAAAAATTACTGAATTTTGCTTTCTGGTAAGTACCTAAATTATTTTTAATATGTATGATTAATTGGATGACGTGAATCTTTAAGTATATATTTTTCCAAATTCATAATTTGATTAAAAGTTAAGTTCCTGTTTTGAGAGATTCATAATTACTAAAATTCGAGCTAAAATTTAAGCACAACACTATCTTCGTATTACAAAATCGATACATTTTATTTTATTTTATTTATTTAGAAACTGGAAAACATTGTCTTGAAATATACCTACTAAATGTTTGACAATAATAGCTGTTTACATTTTTTCCGTAGAACAAGTCTGCCGCATGCACACGTGGTTTGCATCAGCAATACACCTTGAACTAGTTGCCGAATTAACTACAGAGACAGAAGTTTATATAACAGTTCTATTAAGTTTTATGTACAGCAAGACGTGGTAAACCTGGGCATATTTATTCCGATAATGTCATGAACTTGGAATTGTAAGAGAATGAAATATTTTACATTTTTGTCTAATCCGAATATGAGATTATACGTAACTATGCAGGAGAAAACATAGTTTGGTACTTCATATCTCCAAATCCACCTCATTTTGAAGGAATATGGAAATCAAGAATTAAAAGCATTATTTGTTAAGAGTGGATGTACCATGCTAACTTATACTGTTCTAATACAGATAGACGATATCCTAAATTCACGTCCTCTACATCCTTTATCTCCTAATTCATGGACCTGTCAGGTGAAAAAATTGTTCAGGATTCAACTTATTCAGCAGATCAATCTAAGTTTTCAGAAAAGGTGATCCAAAGATTCGGCAAAGTGGAACCAGCACTCTACTTATG
Organism: Anoplophora glabripennis; assembly: GCF_000390285.2. Classification (NCBI taxonomy): domain Eukaryota; kingdom Metazoa; phylum Arthropoda; class Insecta; order Coleoptera; family Cerambycidae; genus Anoplophora; species Anoplophora glabripennis. Next base: position 144,414 of record NW_019416918.1, read on the forward strand.
TTCAAATTGTTAGTCTCCTCTTAGTCAAACGAAATAACGTGCCTCCGTGTAAGTCAAAACTCATAAAGGAATTCTCAAACGAGCTGTGTCCAGATTGTGTCCGCTTCCTTGCCTGAAACTGAAATGAAGTGAATTAGCTTCCTCTCATCTCCTTTGTTTTATTTTCTACCTTCCAAATTCAGGATCAGGAGGCGGTAAGTAACTTAATAAATGTAGAATTTTCAAAATCAATTTTTGACAAAATATTAAAATTACAAATTTGCGCTATTATTAAAATTTATTGGAGCAATAGAATTCGTGTTTAAAACAATGTTCTCTTCTGGTGATATTTTAGTTTTGTAATAACACTCTGGGCGCTATATCACCGTCGCCGTGGAATTTCTTGAATAATTTTCATGTAAAAAAAAAATTGATTTTTATTTTCCACGCAGAGTATTCGATATATACCTCAGCATCAAAGGACTAACTCCACCCACCGAGCCTTTTAATGTCTCATCTTGTATCACCAAGGGTTAATTCTAACCGAAAAGGCAGTTTTAAAAAAAAGGTTAGTTCTAAAAGTTAAAAAGGTCAGTAGCAAAATTTGATTATTAGAAGTAGACCTCCTTTCTTATTTGTTTGTATAAAAAATTACGTGTCTATTATTTGCACAAATAAAATTTTTCGGGCGCTTTCTTTGATCTACCATAGGGTGACTGATTTTGGGGTAGTTGTTAAAATTCCTTAGATTATCCCATGGTATTGCCAAAAATAAGTGAGCTAACTTTGTTTGTTTTGTTAGATATTTTTTATAAAATTTCAAATAATTAACTGTCTCGTTCCCTTGAATTGTTATTGTAAACGTTCGTGATAAATGATTTTAACTTCGGAAATATTTACTATTATAAACGCACTTTTATCTTCAAAGTCATTTATTTTCATATTATATAGTCCTTCCCTCCTGCCTCTGCTACTCCAAATATCATTCCTACTTTTATATTTAAATAGACTTCATCAGAAAAATCATTTAAAAACTTGTGCATGTGCTCTCTGGTAAGGATTCTTGATGTTTTCATTTTATGTCCATTATTTTCTTCTTAAGTAAAGCAATGAACGTAATATATTTTGAAACATCAGCTCATAAGCTTCCTGGAGACTTTACGGTTTCACTTCATGAAACATAATAGACTAGCATGATCTCTTCTATGATATTTTGAAAATAGCTTGAAGATGTTCTTATACCTCTCTTTGGAGTTCTCAGAAATTATGGGTGAGCAATGAGCATCCTACTGAACATTTTCTCTGAATTGTCACTTTTTTTAATCATAACTTACAAGAAGCTTAAGTTGTGGCAAAAATGTTATCTGGGAGAAGTTTCTAATGACAGCAATTGTCACTTGACAATAAATATTCGGTCTCATATTAACCAAAGCGAAAACTTTTTCATATATGACTTGTTTGTATACAAGGTGTCCGGAAATACCGTTCGAATAATTCTAGGGGTGATTCTACATGTTAAACTATGAACATAGGTCCGCAAATGCGTCATAAGGTTACTATGGCGATTCAAAGATTGCACCGGGATATAGGTTTTATTTTATATCTCTGGAACCGTTTCAGATAGCCATCTGAATTTTGACATATGAATTGCCTTTAATAGTAGGTACTTTTCAGTGTTTTTATTAAATTATTATTTTAATCAGACGCGTACCGACAGGGGAGGCCTCGATTTAATTTGTTCACATTTTTATTAAACGTCATATTTTTGCAGTTTTCTTTAGAAATTCTGATTCCGCGGTATAAATGACATAAAAAAGGTATTCTTGTAGAAAACCTGTCAGGTATTGTTAAATAGTGATAAAAAAGAAACGGTAAATGGAAAACAGATTTATAATTAAAAAAAAAACAGGGAACAATACAGAAACAAATAATACTAGTGACTTATTATTAAACCTGAATGTTACTTCTTTAGTTACAGCAAGTGTTGGAAGTGATGTCCATTCATTTCAATGCAACTGGCTAAACGATTTCTCATTGAACGTTTAACTCGTTGAAAAACACCTTGCATATTCCGTATTTCTTGGCAACAATGAATGACTCTTTGTTCCAGTTGTTGTACACTGTCAACAGGCACTGAATAAACTAAGTGTTTTAAATAACCCCATAGAAAATAGTCTAACGGATTAAGATCCGGCGAACGGGGAGGCCAAGCTACGGGTCCACCTCGTCCAATCCACCGATCTGGATAAGTCTGATTTAGATATTGTCGAACTAATAAACTGAAGTGGGCTGGAGCCCCATCGTGCATAAAAAATGTTTCTAATCTTAATCCATAAGGCAAATCTTCGAGCAAAACTGGTAAAGTGTTTTGTAGAAAATGTAAGTATGCGGGCCCATCTAAACGATGCGGCATAACATATGGTCCAAGTAACCTATTTCCTATAATACCTGCCCAAACATTAATGGAAAACTTATCTTGGAATCGAGCTTCGAAAATCGCGTGAGGATTTTCATCTGACCAAATATGATTGTTATGAAAATTTACCACTCCTTCACGCGTAAATCCTGCCTCGTCTGTAAACAAAACTTTATCGAGGAAATGACGGTCCTGATGGCATTTCATCTGCATCCACTGACAAAACTCCACTCTAGGTAAAAAATCCCGAGGTTTTAGCACTTGAATTCTTTGCAAATGGTATGGATACAAAAGTTCCTCGTGTAAAATTTCCCATACAACACTTTTGGGAATATTCGTTTGTACTGAAATTCTTCTGGTGCTACTACCTGGATTAGCTTCAATCTGTTGTAGAACAATTTCCTCTGTCTGCGCCGTTCGGGTAGTACGGTTTCGTCCACAATCTCTCTTATTTGGCGTAAAATTACCAGTTTCTCTTAATCTCTGATGTAAACTGCTGAACAGTTTATCAGAAGGAAGCTGGCGATTTGGAAAAGTTTCTTGGTACAACCTCCGAGCTTCCAAAGCACAACCGTTTGCTTTGCCATACATGAAGTGCATGTCGGCCATTTCAGCAAAAGAGTATTCCGGCATTTTTTGAAAGACGAGAACAATGATTTTTTTCAATTACACTGTTATTAACACAATAATAATCGAATAAACTTTATTTTTAAACCTTATGTCAAATTCGTTTACCGTAACTACAGTAATTTGACCTTTTTCCATTTTCAACTTAGCACCGACATAAGCCTACTTTGATGTAGAAATTTTTATTATTGGGCGACCATGCATGCACTATTTTCTTTGGAGAGTATTTTCTCGAAAACGGCTAGCCTGACAGGTTTTCTACAAGAATACCTTTTTTATGTCATTTATACCGCGGAATCAGAATTTCTAAAGAAAACTGCAAAAATATGACGTTTAATAAAAATGTGAACAAATTAAATCGAGGCCTCCCCTGTCGGTACGCCCCTGATTAAAATAATAATTTAGTAAAAACACTGAAAAGTACCTACTATTAAAGGCAATTCATATGCCAAAATTCAGATGGCTATCTGAAACGGTTCCAGAGATATAAAATAAAACCTATATCCCGGTGCAATCTTTGAATCGCCATAGCAACCTTATGACGCATTTGCGGACCTATGTTCATATGAACTTTTCTTCATAATTTAACATGTAGAATCACCCCTAGAATTATTCGAACGGTATTTCCGGACACCCTGTATAGACAAGGCGAAATCGGCGGCTTCGTATGAAAAAATTAGTGGATTTGATTTTTTTGCATAATCACCTTCGTGAGATGTCCCTGAATGAGGATCAAAATGTTACCGGCCGCTAACCTGGTCACAATTAGTTTTTTTTTAAACAAATTGCAAAAATTACTTGTTTTGCCCCGGACAAAGTTTTTTTAGGTTTTTTGTGGTATTCTAAACAAAATAGTTCCTATGCACTATGCTCCTACAATCAACGGTTTCCGAGTTATAAACAATTTAAAGTACGAAAAAATGCAAAACGGTCATTTTCAAGACTCAAAAACAATAACAAAAAATCAAATTTTTGATGTTACTAAAGTTTAAAAGTTATCTTTAAACATTCCTTGACAAAATACTGAGGAGTTATTTGCTAACACTATACATTTTGACTTGCGCCGCGCCGCTAGGGTACTCCACTGCATAATCTACTCGGGCGAACAAATTTTTATTTTTTTTTCAAAAATCGGGCCTATGTCGAATTTTATGGGCTTAAAATTAAGTAAAAAATACACAGAACAAAAGCCTAAATTTGTGTATTTGTAAAAGTCGAGTTGTCATATTATTTGTAACAAAAGAAAAAAAATGCTCTTTTTTCAATTTTTCGCTTATATCTCCGAAAATAAGCCTCTAATCGATTTTGTTCCTGAGGAAATTTGTTACAAGGATAGGTTTTTGCGAAAGCTTGCAATTTTTTTTTACATTGCAAAATTAACAGTGAAAAAAAGTGCCAAATTTTCAAAATTCAATAAAAAGAACAAGTTTGCCTGAAATTGGATACAACTACAGAAAAAGGTAACTGTTGGGATGCTCAACAAATACCCGCAATCCGAACCCTTAATTTCAAAATGGCGGCCTATTGCAAAAGTATAGATAGAAACGCAAGCGCGTATAGCTTCTGCCCAAGTCAAGATATCGAAATTCGGCAAAAAAGGAAAGGTAATTACATTATCTCGCGTTTTTGTAAATTTCAGATTTTTAAGTTGCAAAATAAAAAAGTTATTTATTAACAAAAAACCAAAAAAAAAACTGTAACTAGGGTCCTTATCAGGACGATTTTTTAATATACAAATTTCAAGCCAATTGCATCAAATAGTGCTTAAAAAAAACATGAATTAAAAAAAGCGTGTCGATCTGACCAATAGGAGCCGAGATAATTTTTTTTAACAGTATTCTGGCTGTTCTATCTAATATTTTGTAATAAACTTGGGCACGTTGTAAGGTAGAAGACTTCCTTTATACACTGAATTTTTTTTAATCGATTCGACCAAGAAATGACAAAGTAAACGTTCGTTAAAGACAGCATAATTCACACGGCTGGGCGGTAGCCAGTAGAGGGAAGTGCTGTGATGTCATAGTGCACGCTGCCCATGCTCGCTTGTCAAAATTCTTACTTTTTTTTAATCAATTTATTTGTTTTTCGTGCTTTCGAATAGTATAAGCAAAAGTCTGTAAAAGTCATCGCTAGACCTTGAAAAATACATTTTTATTGTCTTTTCACGTTTTCTTTTGTAATTTCATTATGCTTTCGATATTTTGAAAAGTAAGGTCTTTTTACGTATTTAAAAATGAAAGTCAATTATTTCTTTGACAAAAAGTGATCAGTACTCTATTTACTGTGCTCAGAAGAAGTCGATGTATAAAATATTGTCTTAAAATTAACTGTTAGTTATTGCGTAAATTGTGTCTAGAATATTATTGAATGTTACAATATCAACATTACATTTAAGTACTGCATTTTACAGCATTTAAAAGAACTGTTACGTTTAATTCTACCATATTTTATTTAATGAATTGCATTGCTAGAGAAAGATAAGAATATTAAAAGTAAAATAAATATTTAATGCATAATACATTTCAGACTTACGTTAGATGAATTTTGCAAGTTAATGGTTTAAGTTGTAGAGCATGTGATTTGAATGTGGCAAAATGGCAAAGGAGGCTTATTTTCGGAGATATAAGCGAAAAACTGAAAAAAGAGCATTTTTTCTTTTGTTGACGCTCGATCTACAAATACACAAATTTAGACTTTTGTTCTGTGTATTTTTTACTTAATTTTAAGCCCATAAAATTCGACTTAGACCCGATCTTTGAAACAGGCATGTGTTTGGTCTAATTCGTCCAGACCTCAACCAGTAAAGAGCACTTACTGACCTTAACACTTAATATACTACAAAAAAATAAAAAAAAATCATTTTCATCTCCTTACCATCATCTTATTCATCTCTCAGTCAGTTAACTTTGTCGGTGTAATATATATTTTTTCTTTTGAATGTATGGTATAGTTGTTACGATGTCAACTGGAGCCTGTAAATCTTAAAGCACAGGACCGTGTGCACTTCTCCTGAAATTTCTTCTTATGCTCTGACCATGATGTGTCTCGCAATTTATACTCGAATAGCAATTCGGGGAGTCTGGTATTGGTAAACTAGTCCGCCTGATGTGGAATTGACGGCAGCGCGCTGGTCATCAAAGCAAACCTGTATTGGTCCACTAGGTCGTAAATAATTTTTTTGTATGGTACATGGGTTCACTTAGCTTTGCCGCTTTGCCAGTGCCGTGCAGAGCATTGCTTGGCGGGGTATGTTGTTGGTATAATACGTATTATTATTTATTAGTTGATATTATTATGTGTCCATATCGTAACCAGTAAAGGGTAATGGGTAGTTATTAAAATAAATGTTATATGAAGCGGAGGATAACGAAATAACTCGGGAAAATCCCCAAATAGTGGAACCGGTTTTTGTCGAAAGTATCGAAACAAACTCAGAGTTTAAAAACAAAGATTTACACGTAAAAAGTCAACAAATTATACAGGGTGTATCTAAATAACACCGAAAAAATTCAAGGGGCGATTCTCCGATGAAAATTAATAGGGGCCTTTGGTATAAAATTTTTTGAAAAAACCCTCCTCTCAAAAGTTACGTACATCAAGCTAAAGAAACCAAACTTGGTGAACATTATCTCGTCAATAAAACTACACTTTTTGAATTTTTTTCAACCCTGAACTATTTTTGTAAGGGGTTGAAATAATCAACCCCTATGACATTTTTTCTTATAATTTTTTTTCGATAAAATTTTTTCCTTTTAAAAAATATGTCTAAAAAACCCCATTCATTTACTAACTTTTTGATCTCTTCAAGTTTCTTCGAAAAGTTAAGGATTTATGGAAAAAAAAAAATAAATGTATTGTAATGTATTTTTAAAAAGATGAGCTGTTTAACGCGAGTGTATTTTGCCGAAAGATCTAGTGGCCTGTTCTTTACAATGGAATCCGTAGAAACAAATGTCAATGTCATTTATTGTCATATTAAATAACATTTTATTAAAAAACACTCAACCAAATAGTTGACCTATGATTCTACTAGGCTAAGAAGTTTGGAACTTAGACTAAAAGTGAACAAATGATGAATAATGTTATAACAGTAACAAAAAATAAAAATCTGTCGGATATTGACAATACAATCTACAAAAAATGTTGAAAATGATTGCCTTCAGCTTCAATACAAGCATCTACTCTTGTTCTCATAGAATTGCGTATGCGTTCAAATATTCCTGGTGAATTTTTTATCGTTTCACACCCTGCTACAATGCGGTTTCGCAAATCATTGATATCTTCAACTGGCCTTGAGTAGATCAAAGATTTCAGATATCCCCATATGCAAAAATCCAAAGGATTAAGGTCAGGGGAGCGGGCTGGCCAATTTACATATCCTCCTCGACCTATCCATCGATTGGCATACACCTCATCCAAGTGACGTCTTGCACGTATACTAAAGTGGGCTGGTGCACCGTCGTGCATAAACCATAAACGTTGCCTAATTTGAATGGGAACTTCTTCAAGAATAATAGGTAATTCTTCGAGAAGATGACAATATGAGTCACCATCTAATCGTCGTGGAAGAAAATAGGGACCAATTAAATGATCGTCGATAATTCCGAGCCACACATTTAATGAAAATTGATACTGATGATTTCCTTCAAAAAAGTCATGAGGATTTTCCTCAGCCCAAATATGATTGTTACGAAAATTTCTAATACAGTCTCTTGAGAAATTCGCCTCGTCAGTAAATAAAATATTTCTTAAGAACTGCGGCGCTTGGCCGATCATATTAATAAGCCATTGACAAAAAACCACACGTGGTAAAAAATCTCGAATCAGTAACGACTGCACCCGTTGGAGATGATAGGGATATAACTGTTGTTCTTTTAAAATTCTAAAAACTACCGAATGGCTTACATTTAGGACACGAGCTATTTTCCTGGTACTAGTTTCTGGGGATTCCTCAATTAAATTAAGTACGGCTTCATCGACAGCTTCAGTTCTAACTTCTCGGCTACGGCCACAGTCATGACTTCTCTTTTCAAATTTTCCAAGTTCCCGCAAGCGTTGGTGAATATTTGTGAACGTAGTATGGTGGGGTAATCTACGCTCTGGGTACTGTTCAGCATAAAGTCTTTGCGCTTCCAATGCATTACCGTTAGCATACCCATATGTAAAATGCATATCTGCCATTTCTAAATTCGAATAGTTAACCATATTTTCGGTTTATTAACTAATATTTTCTACACAAAATCATGAAACTTGTGAAATAGTAAGAAACAGTAACAATAAATGACATTGACATTTGTTTCTACGGATTCCATTGTAAAGAACAGGCCACTAGATCTTTCGGCAAAATACACTCGCGTTAAACAGCTCATCTTTTTAAAAATACATTACAATACATTTATTTTTTTTTTTTCGGTGTTATTTAGGTACACCCTGTATTAAATATATGAATGTTTGAACATTGAAAATAGTAAACAATGTGATAAAAAAGTTAGGAAACGGATTAACGAATTAACTAAGATATCCAAAAAAGGTCAATTTATCGTGTAATTAAAGAAGGATCATGGTACAAAGAGGAATACAATATTAAAGAAAATTGACGAGTTTACCAGACGTAATGCGGCGCATAATTTATAATATGTATAAAAAAAATAAAGTTCTTACTTTAAACATGATTCAAGATAAATTAAGCGATTATCCTGATTGTAATTATAAATCTTTAGATATTTTACGACATGCTTTATTACAATGCGATTTTAAACATAAAAAACTTGACAATCGTATGGTAATTATATGGTAAAATAATTCGGAATATAGACAGGGATAAATTTTTCTGTTGTTAAATGTTTTTATGCGGTTCCTATTGAGATGGTAACAACTATAACTTTGATATTTTCTCGCTCGTGTCTTCATCTGTATGTTGTTTTGCTTCGACTAAAAGAATTATTGCCGCCGTAAAGTTAATTTAAACGCAAGCAAAGGCCACCTGTGATACAAACAAACGGTTTACTTTCACTAATAGGCACGTCTGGCATGTCCAAAAGCAGTTCCTAACACCACTGCTGGAGGTACGATTTTTCCACGGTAAGTCCACACACATGCATTACCATAAATGGTCGTCGACGGTAGTTAAGCATACGCCAAGAAGCGAGTGGGTCTGACGGCACGTCACTCAAGTTCAGTTCACCCACTTTGAAACGAACGGATGTAGGATGGACGGCAGTGGAACGATGCTGCTATAAAATAGTCGATAGTAGGAAATTTATATATGGAAGTCGATGAGATGAATTTGCATGATTGTGGATGTCTAAGTTTGGAGGTTTAGTGATTCTTGATACTATCTAATAGGTAATTGTTTGTGGTTACTATCTGTTCTTTATATTCACATGCATATAAGAACAGTGGCGTAGTCATTGACAACGTCGTAGAGAGCGTTCTCTGATGGTTGGTCGCCATTATAGGAGGACTGAAAACTAAATAGAAAACCACGCAAGAGGGGATCTTTGTGGCAAAAAATGTACTGTAATGACAAAAATTATTTTTCCCAACTTTATAAATATGTTTTCATATAAAGTCAGTCTTCTTTTTTCTCAACAAATCTTATAAGTAAGTTTTTCAATATATCTACAGGGTGTTATAAGTGTGACTGCCTTAATTTTAACAGACGATAGAATACATTAAAATAAATAAGAAAAACCTTAAATGACATGGGTCCTAAACTCAACCATTTCCGAGAAAAAAAATTATCAAAATCTCCAACTTGATGTATAAAAGTTGGATTAATTAATAGTCCAGGCTGTATCGTCGCTCCCGCTAGGAACATAATTCTCATTCGATTTTTTTTTTAATAATTCGCTTTCTTTTTAACATTAATTATTAAATATTTTATTAACATTAAGTTTATTATTATCAAAAAACAACAAAACTGCCGGTCAATATTGAGCGATACAAGCAGATCCTTAGATGTAGAGTGGAAAATCCACATGGTCCATCTGCCTTTACATGAGAGCGACAAAGTAAAGTATAGAAATCCGTGAGATAGACAAGGAAGGCTATAGTGAAGACGTTTCATAATCTGAATAGTCGCCGCCCGTATCGGGTTAGAAGTGGGAGTGACTATTCTGACTATGAAACGTCTTCAATGTAACCATCCTTGTCTATCGCACGGATTTCTAAGACTTACTTTACCGCTCTCACGTAACGGCCGATGTATCATGGGGACTTTCCGAACCTGTATATTTCGAGTGAGTGCGAAAGAGACGCAGTATACGGAGGCGGCCAACAGCGGTCGAGAAACGTGGCGCGCGCCTTATTAACAATAAAAAAACAAATCTTCAGAATAAAATATGCCGGCGTAACTCTTCGGATTTTTGTTAAGGGATGTTCAAAGATTATTTCATAATTTTGGCAACACTAAAAATTGCAATTTTTAATATAGTTTATTGACGTTGAAAGTGGATAAAATCGCGTTTTTTCGAACAAAAAATCGTTAATATCTCGAAAACGATAGATTTTAGGGAAAAGAAGTATAGGAACTTTTCGAAAATTACGAATTTGTTAAAAAAAATTGTTTAAACAATTTTTGTCCATTAGTAACATCTGGTAACATGTGAATATGTTTCAAGGATCATTTTTTTAGTAAGATTAAAATTGAATGAGAATCATGTTTCTTGCAGGAGCGACGATACAGCCTGGACTATAAGGAGTATTGACAAAACTGCGTGCATAGAATACAATGTTTATCATTTTTTGTAATAAATTTAAAATTCGATAAAATTCATATCGATCAATGTGACAATGGCGCGTTGGATAACACGAGGTACTAAGCTGTCCAGCAATACGCATTTCAGTTGGTATCTGGAATTGGATCATGTTAAATTTAGAAAAGAACAAGATAATGCTTTTCAGATCAAAACTTTGTAATATATCCTTAGTTGACGGAATAACAATAGCGAATAATTATGTACAATTTTCTCAATCAGCAAGATTCCTCGGTATGTATCTTGATGACAAACTCGATTGGTCTCCTCAGATTAATTATCTGTGTCAAAAATTAACTTCACCTTGTTATGGCTTGAAATCCCTTTCCAAACAATGTAGCCAATATGTTTTGCTCTCATTATTATTATATTATTATGCAAGTTTTTATTCCCATTTACGTTACGGCATTATTCACTGGGGATTATGTGGATCTATTAAGAGAGTATTTGTTATACAGAAATATGCCGTTCGTATTCTCGCAAATTTAAGGTACACAGATTCTTGCAGAGAAGCTTTCAAAAATCTTAAAATTCTTACTGTTACCGGCGTTTATATATTGGAGGTGGTATGTTTTGTTTTTCGTCATTTAGACTTATTTACGAGAAACAACTTAAACCATTTATATTGCACGCGAAATAGGCATATTCTGTGTTCCGAACGGCATCATTCGGCGTTATATCAGAAAGGGGCTTACTTTAATGGTTGTCGCCTATACAACTCCTTATCAATCGATATTCGTAGTTCAAAGAATATATACACATTTAAAAAAAAAGTTAGAGAATATCTAGTTGCTATCTGCCCCTACAATTTAGAGGAATATTTACTGAATAATGCTGTACAATAATTTATTAATGTATTATTTTAGTTTCCTTTTTTTCTCCATCTTTCCATTCTATCGATTTTTTTCCATTTTTTCTCCATCCAGGATTTTGTATTTGTACATGTATTGTAGTGTATTGATGTTTTTTATATTTAACTTTGACCTGTGTGTTTTTTTTGACCTGTTTTCTATGTATGTACCTAATGCATATGAAAATAAAGCTTTATTATTATTATTATTATTATGAGTGTTTTTTGCGTACCACTATTTCCTTTTCTTGCGGTGTTTTCCAGCGAGTGCGCTAAAATTGGATTCCAAGGTGTCATACGTGCATCGAAAATGGTGGTGGACATTTTAAGCACACGTTGTAGTTTGTTTTGTACTTGTGCGTTTAAAAATTACTGAATTTTGCTTTTTGGTAAGTACTTTAATTATTTTTAATACGTATGGTTATTTGGATGACGTGAATCTTTGGGTACTTTAATTACATATTTTTCAAATTCATAATTTGATTAAAAGTCAAGTTCCTGTTTTAAGAGATTCATAATTACTAAAATTAGAGCTAAAATTTAAGCACAACACTATATTCGTACTACAAAATCGATACATTTTATTTTATTTATTTAAAAACTGTAAAACATTGTCTTGAAATTTATTAAATGTTTCACAATAATTATTGTTTACATTTTTTCCGTACCGTTAGATCAAGCGCTGTTGTCACGCTGTGATGAAACTCTCCAATATTCATACTCGTTGTATTTTGAAAATTGTTAATCTCACGCCCCGCCCCTGTAATATACAACTTTTTTGTTCATTTATCTCTATCTCATGCTGAAGTAATGGCAGTCAAACTTCTTACACTCTTTATATCCTTTCAATATACAGGGTAGCCCATCGAAAACGTACCGCAAGGCATTACAGGGTAGTAAAGAACTTTTCGGCAAAATCCAAAAACAGGTCAAATTTGTTTCCGAGGGGGACAACTTTTGGCTCAAAAAGCATACCAAAATCTTCAACCCCCTAAGTGGGGGTGCCATCCCCCAAATTTTTTAAAATGGGAATGGGGGTCAAGTGGGGGGTCATTAGAAAGTGCTTTTAATTCTCTATACATCGATTCTTACTTTTTGAAAGTCGATCCATTATTTTAGAAAATATGCAGCTTACGCAGCAATACGAACAATATTTTTTACGAGAAATGCGAAAATCGATTTAATTTTACTTCAAAACTTACGGTATTAGCTTGGTAAATTCCTTCAAAAGAATTCGCTGATTTTTTTCTGATTTGCGAATTCTTTGGCCTGATTTTGGTGAGCAAAAAATTGTCCGCTTTTTGTTTCGTATTTAGATAGGCCACAAGAAGTTGCTAGATAACTGTCTTGTGACTTGTAGTTGAAGAGTACCAATACTGCCGAGTCTTTTAAATTGATTAATTATGGTGTACTCAATTCCAGAAAGAGTAGAAATTATTGAGCTTTTTTTTCAAAAACAATGAATGCGGAAATCGGGTCGCCGAACTGTTCAACCAACGGCATCCTGAGAAACATGCGTCTGGAAAAATTGTTCGCTATCCCCTAAATTTTTTCAAATGGGAATGGGGGACAAGAGGGGGTCATTAGAAAGGGCTTTTAATTCTCTATACATCGATTCTTACTTCTTGAAAACCGATTCATTATTTTAGAAAATATGCAGCTTTGAAAATACGAACAATATTTTTGACGAGAAATGAGAAAATCGATTGATTTAATTTTACTTCAAAACTTACGGTATTAGCCAAGTAAATGCTGAAATTGTTGTCCGCCAACTTGCATATAATGAGACAGGTTGTCTTCAAACCGTTGTCGAACATTCTGGAGCACTTGCGGTGTTACTTCGTGACATACATTAATGATTCGTCCTCGCAGATCTTCCAAGGTATCAGGTGGAGTGCTGTAAACTTTGCTTTTAATGTGCCCCTAGAGAAAGAAATCTAAAGGATTTAAGTCGGGTGACCGAGGGGGCCACTCAATTGCACCTCTTCGTCCTATCCAGCGTCCTGGAAACGTCTCATTTAGGTAATTGCGCACATTGAGCGAGTAATGTGGAGGAGCTCCGTCTTGCTGGAAAATCAGTTCGTGTTCATTGTAAGCAGGGTCGTCCTCTATGATATTTGTTGGAGCTGGGTCGATGACATTTTGTAGTAAATCCAAGTACATATCGCCTGTCAAATTTCCAGGAAGGAAAAAAGGACCTACAATGAAATTTCCAAAAATACCTGCCCATACATTCAACTTCTGGGGGTGTTGGGAGTGTGTCTCATGGAAAATCCTTGGATTGGTATCAGCCCAGTAACGACAATTATGGCGATTCACTAAACCATTCAAGAAGAACGTACACTCGTCCGAAAAACACACATTAAAGAGGAAATTATCGTTTATCGCTCCTTCAGTCATTATTTCGCAAAATTGCAAACGACGATCAAAATCGTCTTCATTTAGCTCTTGCACTAGCCGAATCTTATAAGGATGGAATTTGTATTTTTTTAATATTCGTTGGACACTTGTACGACTCACTCCTGTCGCAGCAGCCAATTGCATTGTACTCAGCGTACTATCCATTGCCACTTGCCCCAATACCGCTATTTCGTAGGTTCATTTAGTACCGGATTTTCAACCTGCCTTTTTTTGTTATGAACGGAGCCAATTTCGCGAAATTTGGCCACCAATTCGCGAACAATTTTTCCAGACGCATGTTTCTCAGGATGCCGTTGGTTAAACAGTTCGGCGACCAGATTTTGATTTCGGGGGTGCTTTCTTTAAATAAAATATTGCTTATTTTAAATGGAATACCCTATATATTATTGCGTTATAGACAAAATAAATTAAAAATAAATTTTATAAAAATTTTGACAGATGTAAGCGTTTCGAAAATTCTCCATATCTTTCTTTGTTCTGGAAGCTTTCACTTGCTTTTCGGAACACACAAAGGACATAAGATGCACTGTCTTCCTCTATCAAAATTATACTATATATTCGATTTTTTACGTTATTACATTTTGAAAATTTTTTAAATTCAAATGGAATGCCACAAAATTACATTTTTATTACTGGACGTAAACCAAAAAGCGTTTAAGTTTTGAAATTTTATATCGGTATGTCGCTGATTTCGTGATATTTTTTTAGAAGCAAACGAAAAAGTGTTTGGGTTTTTAAGTGCTTATGAGCTTTTCTTAAGGCCTCCATAGAGCCGTAGTACTAGGCTCACCCCAAGCAAAAATCACAGCTACGCCCATGTAACACAATATACTATTGTTAATTTTTTGTCATTTAATAACTACACTTTTTGATAAAAGTTGGCGAATAAAAAATTATACAATGGCGCAAATATCAAATATTTCTAACCTATTTATTTATTTTCTATTCTTGTCTTTAACAGCTCATTTTACACAAAAATTAATATTGAATTCAGCTACGATACATTAATTAATATAAGTATATCTGCATATCAATTATTCCTAGTACTTCATTCTTATAATTTGTGATTTGAAAACATTTTTCATGTGCTAGAGACGGTCCTGGTGTCTTTAATATTCAAGTGAAAAAGCAATATACGCTTTTCCAACTTACATCTATATATGTCTATTTTAAAGGTGTATTACTCATACCTTTGTAAAGGACACAAATAATTCTAAAACGTGATGCACTATAAAAAAATAAACATATGACGCATACTGAAAATTGCAAGAGGATAAAAATAGTCCGCTTATTGCATTTAGATTTTCTATAAGTATTAATCAATCTTTCTCTCGTCAAAATCGAGTAAGTTCTATTGTTAGTATCGTAATAAGATTTGTATAGATAAGGTAAAAGTGTTTTTTTTTTGTGGATTATAAGATTTATAAGTCACTCTTTTTTTTTATCGTTAAACAAATATTTTATGTTTAGTAGGATCATATCTTTATAATTTAGTTCAATTAGGTAAGATTATAAATATTTGTAGAGATTATTACTATCAATTACAATGTATATACAAACAAATGCAGGAATGTAAGTAATCTGGTGTCGAATCAATCAAAATTAAATTAAAAATATTTCATAGATACTACCAGAAATTTGAGGTGTTTTGATTATTTCAACAATATAACCTGTTGTCCAAAAAATAAGGTCAATTTATTTAAAAAATAAAAAATCTTATTTATGCTTCCAAATCAGTTTCGTCGCCTTCAAAGTAATCTCCACCCGATAAAATGCACTTATGGTCCATATTACGACTTCCGGTCTAAACTAGAAGTTGCGTTTTTTAGACCGGAAGTTGATTTTTTTTAAACGTAAACACCCATTTTTTACCACGGATTTCGATTGAACGAAAAAAAAAATTTTTTTGTTCTTATTATTTTTTCGATTGAATCCATATTTTGGCCATAAACAACAAAATAAAAACAAGAATCTTGGGAGAACGGTGTACCTGGTTGGGATCACTTTTTTAAAAAGATGTTTCATACAAAAGTTGTAGGGTGAAAAGGAGGCTATTGATATCATTTGGAAATGACCTTGACCTTGATTTCAAGATCGTTTGAAAATTAAATTTTGATAAGGAAATTTTTTTCGTAGAGTGCTTATTTCTCGAGATATTTGAAAGTCAGGTGAAAAAATTACCCATTATATTAATCTACCTTTGCACGATGTCATGTAGATAACTTGAAAATTGTATCTTCAAATATTCAAATGTTCTAATGCAAACTGTTTCAACTATTTATTAAAGGAATGAAAGGCAAATACAGTTTCTAGTATCTTTCAATCTTATAGGAGATTTATACATACATGCAAATACATACTGCGAGTTGTCATTACATAATGATATGCACCGCGACCCGCGCAAAATGCATTCTATTCAGATCACCACCGCACCCATATGCAGCAAGTGAGTGCCTTCCATTGATTGAAAATATATTTACTTTCAAAACCAATGCCGTCAGTAACTTGAATACTTAATAAAAAATATATATATCTAATATAAAATGGTAATCATTTGGCTAATATTTGTAGGTTCTCTGGAAACACCTACATTTCCTGGTAGATTGTCATTTTTTAAATAGGTCTAATTGGCAAACTCTTATAGCAGACCCCCGTATGCATATTTTATTATCTTGTTTCTATTAAAAGAGTTGCATTTACATTACAATAGAAAAATCGATTCAACCTAGTTAATAAATCTTGCGAAACGTCTACTACCTACTTACGAATAGTTAGATTGAATGGATTTAAGAAAATTAAAAATTTTGATTTTTTTTTTAATTTTGAAAACCCTGCAGCTCGGAAACTGCGGCCTTAAGAGCATACGAGTGTGTAACGAAATTTACTTAATTTTAGTCACAGAATGGGCCTCTGCTTTTTCTGTACGCCATTAATGAACACTGCATAGGTGCCCGCAATGAAATCAGTTGAAGTTTCTTATAAAAGTTGTAAAGCTTACAATTCTATATAAAAGTGGCCTCTTGACTTTTTCTTGTACTATTAAAATAAACAGAGTTAGGGAAGCTGGAAGTTAAGGGAAGATTTCAGAAATTTAAAAAAACCAACAAGCAGAAAAATGAATGAATTTTGTAATTTTTTTTTTCAATCTACTCTACAAAATGTAACTTTTCTTTTCAGAGAAATAGATATAATTTTAAATTTTTAGTAAGAAAGTTATAACAATTTCAAATTTGTAATCGTTAATTTTAATGATGTAACAAAACTAAAACAATTTTTTTTCTATATTATTCGATTGATTATTTAAAATAATGAAAAGTTGCCTTCGATTTTTTTTTACGTTTGATTTTTAGACAGATACAAGTTATAATAAAACTGTAGTTTACAATATTTTTTTATTTTGTTGCCTTCATAACCTACCTACCTACTTTCTGCAGAATATGACACAAATTCTTATTTCAAAATATTAATTTTCTCAGGGACAAGAAAAATAATGTGGCAAGACTTAATAATTTCAAAACCTGTATACTCTTCTCTTATTATAATGCATATACGCACTTCAGGCCTGCAATTTTTTGTTATGTGTCGTTACACACGTGCCTACACAAAAAAAATACGACACGCCCTTAATTATTGATGCCTCCCAAAATTCCTATTAATAGTCCACCGGCTCGCCCCTTTATAAGTAGTATGCCTTTTAGGTTGGAAACCTTTATCTTGCGTCGAGTATACGTGGCTTGAAAAGATAAATCCTTCACTGATGTACATACTGTCAAAATTTCATGACACTTGGACGAATAGAAGCGAAGTTATTGCGTCTGAAGTGACAGTATGCGTCATTGGTGGAAATGATTTTGTAACGTTAACCTACTTAGCAAATGTCGTAAGTCCATTTTTTATCCAAACAGAGATTTTGGTGGACTTACGACTATTTCTGCCCTTAAATCGAATGCAGTGGACATTGACATATGCGTTTTGATGTTTTCGCGCGCTGTTTAGTAAAATCTGACTTCTCAGCATGACAGGTTCATGCAGTGCCAGCTGGATCACCAAAATCTCTGTCTGGATAAAAAGTGGACTTACGACATTTGCTAAGTAGGTTAACGCTATGTTTTCTACACAAAAATGGTATTCATCATCAAAAACTTTAACATGTACCATTTTCAAAATAAATTGCGTTTTAAGATGGAAAACATGAAGGAAAGTGGCAACATAAAAAAATTATCTCAAAGCTAAGCAAATAAATAACAAAAATTACAAAAGTTGTTGAAAATGACGTCTTCCTGCGGTAATGCAGGCTTCCAACAAGGGCAGAAATTGTCGACAAATTGTTAAGTTGCATATATGAGGGGTATAGATGCAAACTCACAGTATGCATTTTAAAATTTTTCAGGAAGAAGGAATAACTGATTTCTCACTTTTTAAGTGACAAGGCTCTGAAATTTTTTTTGGTATTGTATTAGTACTTTAGCTTTGCTTCTTAATACGGTCTTATTATCAGTGATTAAGTGAAATATTTTTATAATGAATCTAAAATTGCAAAGTACAAAAAATGTTGACAGTAAAAAGTTCTGATATTTAAATATAAAACTTCAGAACTAAACTTATCTTACTTTTAATCGGAAATACGGAACCAACCATCTAGGAAAGCAAAACAATACGAGAAGCAAAACTCACATTCTTCTTAGGCAGTCGGCCATATTGGTTTATCGCTTTAAACTTTTTCATTGGTGTATATGGATAATATGAGTTTTGGCAACTTCAGATCGTAGGAGAATGTGAGTTTTGAAACAATTCACAGATTTCACAATTTAAAAATAAATAAGTACGAAAATGTTAGTTTGTACCACTTCTAAATTTTAAAATGGTGTAATTCAACACGATTAACAAGATAGCGTCACTAACTCTATTTTGAAAAATTATAGATAATGTGGTTTTGCATCTATGCCGCTCATATGCATTAGTAGAAAATTTGTGTAAAATTGCCTTTTTTGGATTTCAAATTACAGATTCAATATTTTTTTAGAAACTTTGAGGGGCTGTATATATATCCTAAGGAGTAAACATTTTACTAAAGTGATTTTTATGCAAAACGTGTTCTTTTTAGCTGTAGATACACAGGTACCATCTTTTGAAAACACTGTATATAATCAGTTTAGATGAAAATAAAGAAGCAAATGTCCCGGTTACAATATGAAGCTCGAAAGCTGAAGGTATTAGATAAAATAACTAAAGGACATGTACAGAAGCATTTCAAAGAATGTTACAATATTTATTTACAATCTTTAAATTACCTAATATACAGGGTGTTTTTGAATGGAGTAGCATAAATGATACCAGTGAATCTTCATTTCAAAAGAACACGATCTGCAAAAAATCGCCTTAGTAAAATGTTCACCCCTGAAGAGATATGGGCCATCAAAGTTTATTAAGGCGATTTATTGCAGATCGTGTTCTTTTGAAATGTAGATTCACTGGTATCATTTATGCTACTCCATTCAAAAACACCCTGTATA
>NW_019416918.1:164580-178946 GCF_000390285.2 Anoplophora glabripennis
ATATATATATATATATATATATATATATTAAGTTGGTCAATGCCCTCCTTGTGTATTAATTAATATATTTTAAGAATTTTGAAGTATTACTTACCGTATAGTAAAGGAATGTATGATGACGATACAATGAAGAAAGTAGGATGCCAAAACATGTTTATGGAATTTTTATTTGAAGGCGGCAAATTAAATTTAAGGCGGTCTCTTTACTAGTACCATTTTGCTACGTTTTACCATCGTCATTTCATTACAATCAGTAAAATAATGTCGGATAGTAGTTTTTTGGAAAACCAAAGTTGTTATTTATTTAATGTGAGAATTATTTCAATTGTCGTTTTTTTTCTCTAAGATGTAAGTATTCGTAACTAGATCATCACACGCTTCATATGGGTCGTTACATCTAAAGAAGACAATTAAAAATGTGTCCTATGTACCATAACAATTTTTTGACTTATAAAACCCAATACAGTCCTGAAGATGTCGTAATAAAAAACGACGAAATGTCGATAAAGTGTTTTTTATATACTTGCTGATCTAATCTAGATAAAAAATTGAATTGTTGTATTTCCAGTTCCGAACAATTTGCGCGGCTGTTTCCAATTTTTCCGTTGTCGCGCCCGAATCCGCTCCAACCATCCTCTGCACACAGCAGCTCCAAGAGATGAAGCCAATCGCTTTATCCATAACAACACGACGCGGATCCAATTTTTCCAAAAAACCGATCCACGAGGCTCCAACCGCTCTGATGTCACAGCCCTCATCCCCGACCACTCAATTTACGTATCGAGGCCGAAAATTATGTACGAATTCGAAAATTTCAAAAAATTTACGAATATTACGTCCATCATTATTTGGGACGAACCAGGAAAATTCCATAATCCGGAGAGGCCAAAGAGCATTTCTTATAAACACTAAATTAAACTGTCACGGCAAGAGACTAACAACAAATTGACAGTTTAGTTGTTTGTTTTGAACTTTTGCTAAAAATTCCACAGCTGTCCTCGCAAGAAATTAGGTGATTACACAAAAAATAGTAGATAACTTAAAAACTAGAAGAGAAAGGTTGATACCGTTCGAAACAGAATAAAATTGGGTATTAGAATATAGAAAAACATACAGGGTGTTCCATTAAAAAAATCGACTTTTGTAGGTTTGAAGTTAACTAAACTCAGCATTAAATTTCTAGCACCCTGCATGCAATTAAACCACTTTGAAAGTATGGATGGGAAGCTTAGGGGTCTAGCTATCTCCCCTATAAGTATTGTTGCTTTATCTTTCTTACTATAAAATACACATGGTATAACCGGAAGCGGTATGTGGACGCCATTATTTTAGTTGAGAAGGGCATGCCCAAAAACCCAGTATCCCAAATTTTCAAAATTCAAATCGAAGTAGTATCTGAAATAATTCTAATGGGCCGTCACCGTGAGACATCCTGTATACCGGGTGATTCAGTTTGGTATTCGCGGCCCTGTATCTCTTTTATTTTAACAAATAGCTATAACAAACCCTATATATTTTTAAATCGCCGCTTAAAATCTATCAAATGACATTATTAGATCGTCTCCATGGTAACATATGTCAAAATTGCTATAGTCAACTGTTTTTGTTCAAATGGCACACTATATATTTTTTTATCAATTCTGGAAGATATTTTTTTCTGCGTTTAACTATGTAAGGAAGTCTATAGTGTTATTAAAAATATTGCTAGAAAAACAGCAAAAAGATGCATTCTACTTTTCGTTAAAAATGATAGCCAGCTGCGAGAACAAGTTACTATGTTTTTTAAAGTAACATATTTTTAATACGATAATAAGATAACAAATTTAAAACAATACTTATTTCAAATGTTCAAAATGACCTCCATTTGCTTCCAAACACAGAATAGCTCTGTTTATCACTTCCTCTCTACAAACACATTCTACTGTTTATTCATTTAATCTCCGACATTCTACTCTTATTTTGTTTTCAAAGTCGTCAATATCATTTAAAGGCGAAGAGTAAACTTTTTCTTTTAGGTAAGGCCAAAGAAAGAAATCTATAGGAATGAGATCAAGAGATCTATAGCAGGCCAATTAACATCTTCATCGAATATTCTTCATCTCTTACCCTTCTGGGTTTAAAACTCTTTCTTTTCTTTTGAAAACCATCTGCTGCCAAATTCCTGGCTAAGTTTCCGAAAATTTTATCTTATGGAAGTTGTCTCGGCAGAAAATGATGTTGATATAAATGTCTGGCAGCTTTAGCGTTCTTTTAGCACTCTCCGTAAATTAAAATCATATCTAGTTTTTCTTGGTTACTATAAGTGTTCATGTTATAGTAATAATAATTAGCTATAGATAGAATAGGTAGGTACAAAATATCAATTATTTTGAAAAACCTTTATTTAGAAACGTCAAAATTCAGTTGTTTTCGCAGGCTATCATTTTTCAGAATAAAGCTACTGAAAGTAGGGTTCATCTTTTTTGCTGTTTTTCTACCAATATTTCTAATGAAACTATAGACTTCTTTATATAGCTGAATGCAGAAAAAAAATATCTTTCAGAATTGATAAAAAAATATATGTGCCATTCGAATAAAAACAGTTAACTATAGCAATTTTAACATAATATGTTACCATGGAGACGATCTAACAGTATCATTTGATAGAGTTTGAGCGGCGATTTAAAAATATATAGGGTTTGTTATAGCTATTTGATAAAACAAAAGAGATACGAGGCCGCGAATATCAAACTGAATCACCCGGTATATATTTTCTTATACAGGGTGGTCCGAATTTTATGCAGGAAACTTCGAGGGCAGATAGTTCTCTTTAAAATAATATATGTTTGCCTTATAAACATTGGTCTGGAACGGCACCGTTTTAGAGATACAGGGTGTAGAAGTTGTCAAAAAAAAATGATTTTTTGTTTATATCTCCGGAATCTATTAACCGATCTCAATAAAATTTGGTACATATAATGTATGATAGTAGGCCTTATATTCCTTGAAATATGAGCTTTAAAGGTTCAACCAGTGGTGTACAAGTGGACAGGGGTCACACCCTTTTTTACAAAAAAACCTACGCCACTGCATTTTTTACATGTCATTGTAAGTTATTTATATTTTAATGCACAACATACGTAAAAAAGGTGACTTTAATTTTTTCCCTAAGATTCGCCGTTCTCAAGTTATTTAAACCAATACAATCCCCTTGTGGCAGATACTTCTAACGATAATATTACAAGAATACTTGTTTATGTTTAAACGTAAATACAATTTGTAAGCACATCAACAAAATTTTTTACACTCCTTTCTACACCATCTGTGTGGTAGTGTGCGATATAAACAAAAAATCATTTTTTAAAAACCTCAACACCCTGTATCTCTAAAACGGGGCCGTTCCAGACCTATGTTTATAAGACAAACACATATTATTTTAAAGAGATCTATCTACCCTCGAAGTTTCCTGCATAAAATTCGGACCACCCTGTATGTTACATAACAGTTAATAATTACAACTTTTGACTTTAAGCTTTAATATTAATGTATGCCTCGCAGTAGTACATATATTCATATAAAACGAATCTTTAATAGAAAACGATTCTTCGCGCGTTTCGCCAGCACATCTGGCGTAAACAAGCTTTTCTGTAAATGAATGTGTTCGTACGATACAGTAGGCATCTATTATGAATTCCTTTGTGAATAATTTCGAACTCGACAACAAACACAAGTTACTCTCAATTACAGTCAAGATAATATCACACAAGCAACCATAAGTAAATGAAATACATTAAAAAATATTTCTCATACCAGTATTTGAGAAGTATGACCCGTAATTTTGTTTGAAACAGTAATTTTATGAGTTACAACTGTTACAAGTAGGTTACTTTCAACAAGATGGGGCAACGCACATAATGCAAGAGTAACAGTTCAATTTTTGGAAGAATTTTATGATAATTGACTGATTAGTCGAGGGTTACGGCCAGCAATGTCTCCGGATCTAACTCCATTAAATTATTTTTGTTTGGATATCTGAAATACACAACATCGAAAAATCAGAGGAGGCAGTTATTCGAGAAATTAACAGCATAACAGAACAACAATTGTAAAATGTGTATGAAAATCTACTCAGGAGAGTAAATTTGTGTATAGCTATAGTAGTGAAGGATATACTAATTTATGAGTTTCAATTTATTTTATATAGAAATGGTTTGTAAATTAATGTAACTTTTTCGTAATGCTATTTATTCTATAATAAAAATTTGCAATTTGTTCATGAACAAGTGAAGTTTGATAGTTTTCTCCTTTTAATAAAGTAAAAAGCATTCCAACGAAAAAACAAAAGTATGTTTCGGAAGTATCTAATACTAAATTATATGTATTAAGTTTAATATCGATAGTTCGTGTCAACCAATTTTAAAAATAATTTTATTTAATTACATGTAACCCCTTCAACCACTCCACTGAGGTTTGGATATTTTTAGTTGACAGTACCAGTCGTGAAATGTTGGGTTACCTAATCAGTCACGTGGCTTGTAAACATTTATGAATACTGTACAAATAGAGAAAATATTATGTATTACAATGGAGTTTCATTTGCAACGATCTCCTATGTTTTACGTCAATGCACCTTTAGCTAATTCAATCTAAGTAAAGGATAATGTACCTGATGGATAAGGCAACAAGACTTATGTGTACTTTTTAGTGCCAATTATCTCGAATTATCTCGAATTTTCTCGTCCATAGATCGGATACCCAAAGCGAATGCAATTACTAACGATGCAGAATTACTTTGTGTATGCCTGGCATGTTAAAAATAGACCGTACTTACTTCTACCTACACGCAGATTGTGGATCAAGGACTTTTAGGGTGATACAGAGCGGCCCAAATAAATGATAGCTGAAATATATAAAATGTAATTATGTAGCTATGGAGACAAGAAGTAATTTTTTTGAGATACACTTTCAACTAATTAACTTAACAAAATAAAAATTCCATTTAGGAATAAACCCTTTACATCGCATAAGAACATGAACATACTGATTATAGATAGAACATGTCTATTTATCATACTTCTGCGGATGACACTTCTATAGGGCAAGCATATTCAACCCTTTGGTGGGTTTGGGGTTTACACAACATTATGGGTTTTATTAATTCCTTGGTTTATTTTTTGCATAAAAGCTTGTTTTTAAAATATTTTTTTTAATTTTCATTTATTTACACCTTTTTAGATAGAAATATTTCTCATTCTATACATTTCAAGTAACGCCTCTGGTACTAATCGTTGATGAGTGCCCTCATGAGGCGACAATCCTGGCTGCAGAATCAGTTCATAGTGAAGATCATTTTTCGCTATCAAAATTAAACGTATATGCAAAGTTCCGTGTCCGTGCTATTAATCGTTGAGGAGCACCCTCGTGACGAGATAATCCTGACTGCAGCATCAGGTTATTTTAGTGTATTGTGATCAGAACTGAACCAGCATGCAAAATTTCAAAATCGTAAGTTTAGAGGAAGTGGTTCAAATTTGGCCTGCCAGATTTGAACTAAACAAACATACATGTGAAGTTAAATGAAAGTTTGTAATTTAATGATGCTATGAGGATTTGTCCTCAGACTTGAAAAAATCAATGATTTACCATTTTTGTTCCCAATAAATAGGCTGTTTCAACTATTATTTGGTAGATCAGACAAGAAACTATTATTGTACACGAAATTTCAATAAAGTATCTTGTGGTTCCTGTTATGTTGTAAAAATCATTTTTTCCCCTAAAATTTAACGCTCGTTAACTTGAAAATATGTCTTTAGGGGCAGGTTTTTATGGAAACATATTTTAGGCGCTATTGTCTTGCAATTATAGGCTTTTAATTTCGGATTTCAATTATTTTTGTAGTTACTGAGTGACTTAAAAACTAAAAACAATATTGTAATAACATCATTTTTACAAACCGGTGTTTTAGTAGCCCACGTGTTGTCGTCATTTTTACGTCGCGTGCCAAATACACTTACTTTTTGCACTAATCCGTTTTATTCCATTTTTTATGATTATTATATTTTCCTGTCTATGTTGCCACTCTAAATACACATCCTGTACAAAATATAAATTAAAGAAATCGATTCACTTGGCTATTAAGTCTTTTGAATAAATATAAGGGATATATCCCAACCCACGTATTATTATAAGCACACGAGAAAAACATTGTTAAAAAAAGTAAAATGGAAATTAATGTTATGCTAATACTCAGGTCACTGAACGGATAGAAGTGTCAAAAGCACAGGGCAAAAGTGAACAAACCAGTACTATTTATTCCTAGTAATTTACAGGATTTTAGATTTTATCATGTTTTTATCATTTCTTGAAAAATATAATGTATCCTGCAATCAGATGGGTTTCAACAAAGTCCTATCTTTTGAAAATGAAGACAGATGCAAAGGTAACTGCAACTTGACTTTTGTATTAATTCAAAGATTAAAACAGTGGATGAACTTTTTCCTTAAAGGTTTTAGATCTATTTGCTTTTAGTAATACCTCATAATTAGACAACGCAAACATTGTGGCGTCAATCAAATAAATAAACAGAGAAGTATTTTGACATGACAGTAAGCGCCAATAAGCGTTATAGTAGTAGAAATAAGCTAAATCTGTGGTCACACCATATGCCGCTTTAAGTTCACAATACACAATGCTGCTGACTGCCATAAAGACACGTGCAAAACGTCAAACTCACACACGCACAAACGACAAGACAATGGATTGTTCATAGGCATGCCAGGCCGATAGGGCACGCATTAAGATGCCGCTAGATACATATAGAATACATTGATCGATGCGAAGCTTCAGATTACAGACCTGGATAGTGGAATTACTAAAATTTTAAGTAGTTGATGCTTCGCCACCATTAGTAAAAATAGCGTCTATTAAATTTTTGAAATGAAAGACAATTAAGAAGGCAACGAACGGTTGTGTCACTTTTTGTCCGAATAAAATTACATAAAAGAGAACCTAACATTTCCGATCTCTACTCATAATCTGTACTATGTCGTGCTATAGTAGGATCGTATTCGATGCAAAGTAGAGCAAAAAATTGTCGGTTTTTTATCAAAGGAAATTCGTGTCATCATTTTTAGGAGGCGTAAGATAAATCATTTCAAATTTAAAGTTCAATGTAAAATCTGAAATACCGCTGCATACGCACTGTGTTCTGGTAGTAGCTGTAGTCGCCCAGGTGCATCGAGTGTACGAACTGGTCGGTTATACGTCAAATACTAACTTGGCGAGCTTTGCCGTCAATTAGAGAGCTCTTCCAAAAAACAAGTAAACAACAGTGGCGCGTACAGAAGTAAAATGTAGTACATATGTGAAATTTAGGAAACAAATTGGATTTATAATAAATTACATTTAAAATAAATAGTTTATGAGAATAAAGGAATTTTTGTAGGAACAAGGGTGCCAGACCTGAACTGATCCCCTCGTCCCTTCATAATGCATAAAGAAATTATTCAATTTGTAAAACCCTTAAAAGCGTACTTCATTGGTTCCCTTGACAGGCAATTATTTATTACTTTGCATCGAATATGATCCTACTATAGGTTATCTCGATTATTATTACTGCAGTTGCGGTTGGATATTTTTTTGAGAGGAATATTTTAGTTAAAGCAGATTTTCGATGATTCTTAGTATTTGAGTTACAGTCAAAAACGAAAATTTTAATATTTTCGATGATCGTAGTCTTACAGGTTTCTGCTCAGAATATACTGGCGTCTGTTTTATAAATCCAAGGGTTTAAGGATTTTCGAGTTACAGGTAAAAGTTATATTTTTTAAATGGAAGTCATAGTCGGCCACGGTAGTTAAAAAAGAATGTTCTCGTCGCTACTTATCTCAAAAAAAGTAAAGCCATTAAGTATAACCGTATATTTTCTAAATAAAAAAGGGATGAAATGTAATGACTACTAAAAAATAAATGTACACTAAACAGAATCAGGAGCCTTTGTTGTTATACTTATAGCTAGTAAACAAAAACAGTAGACCAGTGCTTAAGCCTTCCAAAATGGTAAAAAGTGAAAAAAAAATTATAGTAGGATGAAACCCATTGGAAAAGGGAGAGAATATAACAGAAATGAAACGAAAAATTATTACCGGGCGATCTGAGGGGGTGAGTTTTTAAGGGTAAAAAACGGTTTATTTTATTTCCGGAAAAACTACAAGTCTTATGGAAAAAAGTTAAATGACAAAGTTGTAGGTAATAAAAAGATCTACAACTTTTGTATTTACACTTTTTTCACATAACCTCAAAATTTATGTGAAAAATTCAAATAACCAATTTTTTGGTTTTTTATTTTTATCTTTTACAAAAAAAAATTTTTTTTCACGAAATTTGGTGAAAACTTACCTATTTATGTCCCAAACACGCTGTAATTTTTTTGATTTGAAATATTTATTTTTTCACCTTATTTTTACTTAATATCGAAAAAGCACCCTAATTTTCAATCGAAAATTCTCACGTCAAAATATCTGCTTTTTTAAAAACGTCGGTGGGCTTTTTCTTCGTTGAAATCTCTACTTTCTGATGGTGTAAAAAAAATATACATTACTATGGTAAGTTTTCTCAGGAAATGCAAAGAAACGAAAGAAGATTCTACAACTTTCTCAAAATATTGTAGATGTCTTATTAAATATTAACTTTATTAACTTATTTGGTTGTTAATTATAATAGTATATTTCGACTTGTAATTTTTTTGTTTATCAATGTAACATGGAATCTTACGTTTTTCGAGTAATTAAAGTGTAAATTTTAATAAATAGCTCAAAATTGTACATAATGATTAGAAAAAAATTTTCGGATTCTAGTTCGTTTCTTTGCATTTCCTGAGAAAACTTACCATAGTAATGTATATATTTTTTTACACCATCAGAAAGTAGAGATTTCAACGAAGAAAAAGCCCACCGACGTTTTTAAAAAAGCAGATATTTTGACGTGAGAATTTTCGATTGAAAATTAGGGTGCTTTTTCGATATTAAGTAAAAATAAGGTGAAAAAATAAATATTTCAAATCAAAAAAATTACAGCGTGTTTGGGACATAAATAGGTAAGTTTTCACCAAATTTCGTGAAAAAAAAATTTGTTTGTAAAAGATAAAAATAAAAAACCAAAAACTTGGTTATTTGAATTTTTCACATAAATTTTGAGGTTATGTGAAAAAAGTGTAAATACAAAAGTTGTAGATCTTTTTATTACCTACAACTTTGCCATTTAACTTTTTTCCATAAGACTTGTAGTTTTTCCGGAAATCAAGGGAAACCGTTTTTTACCCTTAAATACTCACCCCCTTCCCCTTCCCGACCTCAGATCGCCCGTAAATTATTTTTCCTTTCATTTCTGTTATATTCTCTTTCTTTTCCAATACATTTCATCCTACTATAATTTTTTTTTGGTTTCAAAAATTATCGACCCAGATTTACAGACAATTTTCATTTCTGAGAATATTTTACAATATGGCAAAAATATTTCGAAAAAAATTTAAATCAAATAAATTTTTAAAATGGTACGTACCAGAAACTTTAATTATACAAGGTCAAGCAGTTAACCACATATTCTTTGGACTACAATAATGGGACTTTTCTCATGTCACTTTTCATTTCGGAGACCCATTTTCAAAATACAGGGTGTCAAAATTAAAACTTAAAAAATGATTTTTATTGATAACTCCGGTAATTACAGATATATTTATCTGAAATTTAGCATGTATTTTGATCTTAAGCCGGCACACTTTTCGTGTAATTTTGGTTTAAAATATCAAAGCACGAGCGGAGGGGGCCGGGGTTGCAGTACTCATGAACCCCCTATTTTTTTTAACTACGCTTATGCTTTCCGAATAATTTTTTTAGATAAAGCGGGGTTTTATTCTATTTTTTTTTTACTCTTGTAAATTTTTTATTTGTGTCCTCATTTACGAGATATTGTAACTTTTTTAGATACGCGACATCGATTTAGTTAACGTTTTAGTTGAATCCATTTTTTAAATTTCAACTGTGACACCCTGTATTTTGAAAATAGGCCTCCAAAATGAAAAGTGACATAAGAAAAGTCCCATTATTTTGGTCCAAAGAATATGTGGTTAACTGCTTGACCTACTAATTTGTAACAACTGTATGTTGTTAAAGTAATTAAAAATTAATTAAAAACTACCTACTGATTCTCATACACAATAACAGTTTGTTACTGTTCTGGGAATTTATGTCGGCTTGTACAGTTGAAAAATTATTACAGAAAAACCAACAAGTCGACTCTTCGTATGATACACATCCAGCGGTTAAAATTGCACAGATCTCTGGATATAATTGGTTTACTACGTTTGTAATGCGATTAAATGGACCATGTTTTTTGTTTTTTCTTCAACATCTGGCGATCAGTTAATGGCAAACATCCGATGAACACTATATGTACTACCGAAAAGTCGTTATTTTGTTATTTTTAGACCAGACGAACGTCTAGAGGAGAGGACATAACGTTCATGCGAAGTTATTTTGGGTGAAAAAATCCAGGACCGTCCCAAAGAGAACAGACTATAACTATAATAATTAGTAATAAAGTTCAGCACTCTGTTCAAACAATTGTTATCGTTTTGTGTATTTTGCAAGACTGCTAGGTAAAAAATTTAAAAAAATAGGACAAGGTTCTAAACTACAAGGGCAAATCAATTGTTTTTTACAAACTTATTTTTTTGGTAAAAAAACATTTTTTAATACGAGTCTTTTTTATTTCAATTACACAAGACACTTATTTTCCAACCAATTTCGGCTTCCTAAAGCCATCATCAGACAAGACTAAAAGTTACAGATACAGGATTCCTTAATGATATGCGAATATCTAAGGGTGTGATTCTTTCTACATGGAAAATTAATGATAGTTTGCCTTAAAACTATGGTCCAAAAATGTTCCTTGCAAAAATACGGGGTGTTAAAATTTTAGGAAATATAAGGAAATTAGGTAATTAATATTTTCAAAACCGCTTGAGATATTTCAGTAATATGTAGTGATAGTTAATAAAGGCGCATGTTTTTCAATACAAACATAATTTTTAGTTCTAACAGTGGCGTGCATACGAGCACTGACTTTAATAGTTAGTTAGTTAGTTAGTTAGTTAGTTAGTTAGTTAGTTAGTTAGTTAGTTAGTTAGTTAGTTAGTTAGTTAGTTAGTTAGTTAGTTAGTTAGTTAGTTAGTTAGTTAGTTAGTTAGTTAGTTAGTTAGTTAGTTAGTTAGTTAGTTAGTTAGTTAGTTAGTTAGTTAGTTAGTTAGTTAGTTAGTTAGTTAGTTAGTTAGTTAGTTAGTTAGTTAGTTAGTTAGTTAGTTAGTTAGTTAGTTAGTTAGTTAGTTAGTTAGTTAGTTAGTTAGTTAGTTAGTTAGTTAGTTAGTTAGTTAGTTAGTTAGTTAGTTAGTTAGTTAGTTAGTTAGTTAGTTAGTTAGTTAGTTAGTTAGTTAGTTAGTTAGTTAGTTAGTTAGTTAGTTAGTTAGTTAGTTAGTTAGTTAGTTAGTTAGTTAGTTAGTTAGTTAGTTAGTTAGTTAGTTAGTTAGTTAGTTAGTTAGTTAGTTAGTTAGTTAGTTAGTTAGTTAGTTAGTTAGTTAGTTAGTTAGTTAGTTAGTTAGTTAGTTAGTTAGTTAGTTAGTTAGTTAGTTAGTTAGTTAGTTAGTTAGTTAGTTAGTTAGTTAGTTAGTTAGTTAGTTAGTTAGTTAGTTAGTTAGTTAGTTAGTTAGTTAGTTAGTTAGTTAGTTAGTTAGTTAGTTAGTTAGTTAGTTAGTTAGTTAGTTAGTTAGTTAGTTAGTTAGTTAGTTAGTTAGTTAGTTAGTTAGTTAGTTAGTTAGTTAGTTAGTTAGTTAGTTAGTTAGTTAGTTAGTTAGTTAGTTAGTTAGTTAGTTAGTTAGTTAGTTAGTTAGTTAGTTAGTTAGTTAGTTAGTTAGTTAGTTAGTTAGTTAGTTAGTTAGTTAGTTAGTTAGTTAGTTAGTTAGTTAGTTAGTTAGTTAGTTAGTTAGTTAGTTAGTTAGTTAGTTAGTTAGTTAGTTAGTTAGTTAGTTAGTTAGTTAGTTAGTTAGTTAGTTAGTTAGTTAGTTAGTTAGTTAGTTAGTTAGTTAGTTAGTTAGTTAGTTAGTTAGTTAGTTAGTTAGTTAGTTAGTTAGTTAGTTAGTTAGTTAGTTAGTTAGTTAGTTAGTTAGTTAGTTAGTTAGTTAGTTAGTTAGTTAGTTAGTTANAGTATCCCAGTAGGCTACATTACTCAGAATTGAAGAATCACATAACCTTAATTTAATATCCGAGTTATATAATCCTTATGTTGTAACATTCACTATCCGTTTATAGTGAATATCACAGTTTTTTATCTAAAAGTCAACCATCAAACAACTTCTTGAGGCCTTAGCGTTGAAATATACAACTTTGTGAATACTATTAGTTAGTTTTGTTTCCACCTGTATACTACTAAGTTGTTGTTACATCCTGTAAATCTTTGTCATACCCTGCGATTAGTTATAAAACATCGATGTACTAAACTGTATACCATAATTGTTTACTATTTACCTGTAGAACATGGAGAATCTTTGTATATAAATTGTAATGGATCTGAGAATATGTACCTTTAACTGTAATATCTTGTATTTGTACTATTTTCTTTTAATGTCGTTGTTGCAAATCGAATCTGGGATATCAACATATTAGGTTACGTGACTGTCATTCGTTGGAGGTTAATAAAGATTTGTTCTGTTAATCATAGACCATCGACATGCAAAGAATGTTGTTGGTTGTTGGTTTGTAATGGATAATAAAACGTAGATTAAGACGGGAAGTGTTTTGTGCCCAACCACCCAATCACGTTGATTGAGAAGTTTTTTGTAGAATCAAGTCAATAAAACGACTCGCGGAGCGAGTTAAAGCCTCTTTCATTTTGAACTGGTACAAAACTAATAGCTCGCGTGTGATTATAATAAACCGAATTATTTAAATTAATTTAATCACAAAGTGAACCAAGAACTACATCATAGGTAATTATTTAAATGTTGAATATTAGTTTCTTAATAATTGATCCAGTAAATTCCAACCTTGCTTGCTATTAAGATTTTATTGTGTTTTTTGTAAAACCTTCAATGATATGTGGCCACGTGCTAATTGAATTTTGTTTTTTCCATTTTCTCTCACCAGAGCTTACCAGAAAATTTCTACGAAAATTTATGCTATTGCTGAAAATTTCTACAAAAATTTTATAGAAAAGTAGGTATTCTACAAAATTTCTACGAAAATTTATGCTATTGCTGAAAATTTCTTCAAAAATTGTATAGAAAAGTATTCTAGAAAATTTCTACAAAAATTTTATAAAAAAATTCTACAGTCTAAAGAGCTATTGTCATAATTAAGTCTTAAGGATTTAAATTTTTGCTAATATTTGAGAAGCCTCAAATAATTAATTGTGTATTAATGTTAGGCAAAAATACTTGATTTTGTCATAACTAGTATCGTAGTTCAAATTTTAAGAATCTTAGTGAAGATTAAGTAACTAAGTTTGGATAGTCACTACAAGTTAAGAGTCAACATTCAGAAAATTTTCTTGGTAATCCTGGAAGGGAATAGGTTACATTTTGATCCCGGATTCGAGATAGCCGTCCAGAACGCCAGGACAGCATAGACTAGTATCCTGCCGATCACCCTGCAGAGAGTAAGAAATATACCAGTGAGTTTTTTCTGTGTATTTTATTTTGTTGTCTCCATCCCGACCTACAGGGAGAGAAAAACGTTAAGGGGGTGTTTACTCATTTTTTTTTGTGTAGGTTGGCGCCATATATAACATCTTTTATCGTCCCTTAACGTTCTCCTCAAACTGCCAGTATATATGCTGAGAATCAATTCCTTAGGACCAAAAACCGGACTGGGTAGAAGGCAAGATGTTCAATTTATCCAAGAAAAAAGTTGTTCAAAAACTATTTTTGAAATATTGGAAATGTAGAGGTCATTAACAATAGAGGTAACATAATCGAGCAAATGAGGCATAACCAATTTTAACATTTTACAGTTAATATCATCTACACTTGATTTTATAGCACTAAAGGGTCGGTAGATATCCGCACAGTTTATAGACCAAGCAATAAAGAGAAAAATATCTAGATTTTCGCGGCCCGGTCCGATTTTAATGCGGTTTTTTGCATTTTCTTCAGAAAGACCGTCGGAAAAAAGTCCCGCCTTTTTTATTATCCGGAAGTGGCGGAAATGCATCGCGGGTGCATAAAGTGCATCGCATCCGAGAAACTTGCCAAAGTGCACGAAATACCGCAAAAATTGGTACTCGGGGGTTTTGGGGGGCGCAGAATTCGAATATGCATATATCCAGTCCACCCGACCCCC
>NW_019416918.1:179084-207554 GCF_000390285.2 Anoplophora glabripennis
TCCTCCTCCTCCTCCTCCTCCTCCCCCTCCTTCTCCACCTTCTAATCTTCCTCCTCTTCCTCGAGCACTCCGGCGTTTTCATTGGTGACATTTCTGTCGCTTGATCGATTGGTACAGGTGGTACCGAAATAATTTTCACACGCAATGGTACCGGGGACTCTTTTCTGGGACCCCTCTCCAAAAATTCCACTGTTATGTATAGGTACCGCCAGAGAGCTGCGCGCATCCGTATACCTGAGATTCGAGAGAGTATACAGCGGGAATTTCAAAAAGCAGCATCTCAGAATATTATCGAATTTCGTGCTCTTCTCATTTTTCCCCCGGGGCCTGATTGTCCTAATATATCACTAACATCACACGTTATAACTTTCTATCCCCAAAATACTCATTATTCCATGTTACCAGTTCATGAATATTATAACCCCCCTCCCCCCACCGCCCCCTCCACGAGCACAGGGGATATTTTTCACCCTCAAATTCGGAATCAGCACCCGCGAAAACCCCCGAGATCCATTT
This sequence comes from Anoplophora glabripennis, assembly GCF_000390285.2. Lineage (NCBI taxonomy): Eukaryota > Metazoa > Arthropoda > Insecta > Coleoptera > Cerambycidae > Anoplophora > Anoplophora glabripennis. The sequence goes on from NW_019416918.1 coordinate 179,601, forward strand.
TTCCAGTCATTCGGAGAACCTTGTAATCCACGTGCCCCCCGCGCCCCCCAGGCGGTCGGAAGTCGCCCCCCGGGGGGGTCGGGTGGACTGGATATATGCATATTCGAATTCTGCGCCCCCCAAAACCCCCGAGTACCAATTTTTGCGGTATTTCGTGCACTTTGGCAAGTTTCTCGGATGCGATGCACTTCTAGATGCACTTTATGCACCCGCGATGCATTTCCGTCACTTCCGGATAATAAAAAAGGCGGGACTTTTTTCGACGGTCTTTCTGAACAAAATGCAAAAAACCGCATTAAAATCGGACCGGGCCGCGAAAATCTAGATATTTTGGGGTAAATCGTTCTTTATTGCCTGGTCTATAAGGCTTCCCGCGGCCGGTAGACCGTAGATTAGCTATGCTTGTACGGAGGATTGGCACCCTCTGTGCAGGTATCGTAGGGTGGAAGAATGTTGGCTTGGGTCAATGTGAGAGATTGACAACACCGGTTGGCATTTGACCACCCCCCTAATTAATGAGGTTTTCCAGGTTTCCCTCAATCCTCCACTGAATGGTGGTTAGGGCCTACCAACATAAGTCGTTCCTGGGCGCAAATGCGGCCTGCCTAATAATAATATGCCGCCTCCTCTCCCGCACAAGTCTCCGACTTCTGGGCTAATTCTCAGGGTTAGAATGAGGGGTAGAGATATTATTATTATTATTATTATTATTATCTCCTTCACCTTCTGAGAAGAAACAGCTGTAAAAATAAATTTCTCAGTAATATTTGGCAAAGTTTTATCCCTGTAGACATTAGTAATAAAATTTAAATCAATATTCACCGGTGGCAACTTATTAATAAAAAAATCATTAAACTAATGAGCATTTGCAGGAAAAGAATTATCAGAAGTAGAGTTATTGTGAACATTAAGAAACTTCAATGTTTTCCAAAAATTCTTTGAATCAGTTAGAAATTTATGTTGTAATAACTTCTCTTTTCAGCCTTAACTGCTATATTTACAAAATTTCTGATTTCTTAATACTCCTGCCAGTTAATCTCTGACTTAAACTTTTTGTATCTTAAGTAAGCGTTGTCTCTTAAACGCATCATTAATTTAACATTAGATGTAAGCCGAGGGGCAGGTTATTAGGTTTAGTTATTTTCATAGTTTTGAAAATATAAAATAAAAACAAAACATTTTCATTAAAGTAACTAACCATTTCATCAACATTGTTTAAATAATAAATATGATCAAAATTAATTAGATGTAAATCTTCCACAAAAGAAATATAATAAATATTTTTTTTTTTGAAATCCCCGTTCCATTCGAGAGATAAGAGCTCTCTTGAGTTTTTGTAGTGCGATGCTCCGTTTTTTGAGTAAAAAAAAATCCGTAAGTCCGTAGAGTCCGTAATTAATTAATGTAATTATTGAAGAATAAAATTTTGCAATAAACCTAGATGACCTGGAATGTGTTATGTACTTGTATTTCTTTTAGGATCTACTGTTCAAATCTGTTCGCTGTGAATATCTTATTTTTACAATCTTATTAATAACGAATATCCTAAAACGAGTACAAGGAAGATCGCTAGATATTTGAATCTTTCCCACCATATTCTTTGGAGAATTTTGGTGAATTCTGTGTTATATTTATACCACAATTTAAGAATTCAGGCATTACTTCCTAGAGATTTTCCAAAGCGTAAACCTTTTGTCATTAGTATTTTCATAATGTTGTGCAAAATCAACATTTTGAATCGCACATTCTGTTCACGGACAAAGCTAACTTTTCAAGAAATGCCATAGAAAATATTCATAACAATCATTTGTGGGCGGATGAAAATCCACATCCCATAGCGGAAACCCACTTCCACCACCAATTGACAGGAATCATTGATGACTTTATTGGACTATTCCTGCCGAGATGACTTGAAGGTCCTCCGACCTCAATAGCTTAGATTTCTTTTTATGGGGCCATCTTAAGACGTTAGTGTACACAAGTCCCATTAATACTATCGAGGAATTAAGAGAAAGAATAATTGCAGCATGTGATAAATAAATAAAAAATACTTCGGGAATATTTCGACGAGTGCGCAATGCCAAAGAGAACGGAAGCATGCATATTAAGTGAAGGAGGCCATTTTCAACAATTTTTGTAATAATAGTTTGATATTAGTAGTAATTTTATGTTAATGTTGTACATATGTTGTTAATTGTTGTTGTTCATTACACCCAGGTGCCAACCTGTAATGTATTTAATTTTTGCTAGTAAATTATTGATTCTGTAAGTTAAAAACGGCGCATCGCGGGACAAAAACTCAAGAGAGCTCTTATCTTTCGAATTGAACAGGGATTCCAAAAATAATAATTTTATTTGGAGAAAAAAATTGGCGTACCATTTTTTTCTTTAATAATATCAAAGACAGTGCTCTTACGCACGCCACTATTGGAGATAAAAATTCATCATCAATTCATCACTACCTACTAAATATCACTGAAATGTCTCAAGCGGTTTCGAAAATATTAATTCTTCATTTTCACGTTCCTGTTCAAAATAGTCTATTGAGAACACTACCATTTCTTGAGCAAGCCCGATGAAAGTTTTGGCATGTTAATGCTTTGCACTACACACTGTTAATTTATTAGTTCTAAAAAGAACTTTTTATACGCTTTCAATCGGTTTCAAAATTTTAATTCAGTGCATTGTCAAAGTCGCAAAGTGTAGTAAAAATAAAACAATTAAATTTTTTAGTTTGGCGTGAATTAATGCGATACAGAATAAGAATTTAGGGTTATTCTATTGGCAGCACTTTGTTACTAAACGGGACGTCATTGCCAACTTATCGTAAATAGACCATATCATCAATTTCTGCATCGTTTTAAATGTAAAGGAATAATCTGGTTTCAAATTAGAAGTGGATAAATACCTGCCTATAAAACACTATCCGCACCATATGCTTATGCACCATATGCTATGTCAGACTGATAACAGTGATAACACATTTCAATCTATTAAATTATTATACAAGGTGTAACTAATGCCTGGCCAAACCTTAATGGCGAATTCTACATCGTAAATCTACAAAAAAGTTTATACATATATACAGGGTGTCTCATAATTAGCTGCCAACCCTAAACAGGCCGATTCTATGATCAAAACTAAGTAAAAAAGTTCATATGAACATGGGTCCGGAAAAGGGCACAGGGACCCATTGAAGAGGGAGGAATGGAAATCATTTTTTGCAATATCTCTTAATCGCGTTGTGATAAATGAATGAAATTTGTATACACAACTAAATTTTGATGAGCAATTTGATGGACTAATCCATTTATTTCCACAAGGTCCATTGGGGTGGGTACGGGGGGGCCCTTGGTACTTTGCGTGTGTAACTTTTTCATCTTTGACTTTTTAACAAATTGGACAGCAAATTCCGTTTTCCCAAACTGTTTTACGTTAAAAAGGTACTCTTGTTTCAAATCGTTATCTTTAACGGTTTCTGAGAAAATCGCTCTTGAATTAATCCCACAGCTTATTCTCTACAGCTTATTCTCACGAAAGATTTACATTTTCATGCTTACAAAGCAATGCTTCAATTGACTCAAGACTACTGATCACGCAGAGCGAAGAGAGTTCGTTGAATGAATTATGGAACAGCAACAAGTGGATGCTGATCTTCAGCGATAAGGCTTATTTTCATCTTGTTGGCTTCGTTAATCTACAAAATTGACGCATTTGAGGTTCAGAAAATCCACGAGGGATTGTTGAGAGACAAATGCATCCACAACGTGTCACTGTTTGGTGCGGATTTTGAGCTGGAGGCATCATCGGAACATTCTTCTTCCAAAATGTAGCTGATCAGGTAGTAATAGTTAATGGTGCTCGATATCATGACATGTTAATCCATTTTTTTATGCCTGAATTGCAATATATGGATGAATACGACATGTTGTTTCAACTAGACGGTGTAACATACCATACAGCCCAAGAAACTATTCAATTACTCCATGAGTCATTTTCTGGTGTAATTTCTCGTTTTGGTGATCAAAATTGGCCACGAAACTATTTTCTTTGCAGTTTTTTGAAGTCTAAGGTTTTGAAATCTAAAGTCTAATTTATAATTATAAACCTGTGTTTTCTATCAAAACTACTTATTCATAAATGACGACTCCTTGAATAATAATTAATTACTATTATTTAAAAAATAATTTGATATTTCGACACTTTTAGCAATAATAATCACGGTGCAGCGAGAAAAGATTTTTGGAAAAGTAAATTGAAAATAGCTTGGATGAGAAAAAATTCGGACGAAAATTGCTAGAACAACCCCCCAGAACTACACCTCTTTATGTTACGCATATACATTTTTAGACAGTCGATAATTAAAGCTATATGCCAAATTTGAATGAAATCGTCTCACCTTCTTTTGTAGTTAAAAAAAATCTATATTTTTTCCAGAACTTGAACACTCTGTAGCTTGAAAAAGTATTTCCATACACATGATTATAGGAACCTTTTTTTTTTGACTTGTGACGAATCCGGCCTTGAAGTTTGGTTAAATATTTTAATTACACGCTGTATAAATAAGAAGGAATTAGAAAAATAAAAGAAAACTTCGAAAACTGTTTGGAAGAATTTATTTTTGTAAGTTTATTTTATATTTCAAAGTGACAAAAATAATATTATTAAAAATAATAAATTTAATCTTACGGCAGAAAGGTTATTTAATATTATTCAATTTTTATATGTACTATGATAAAAAATAACAAATAAAAATAATTAGGAAATTCTAAAAATAAATAAGTTCACACGATAACGATAATCCATCATCTATGTCATAGATGTACACAATAACAAAATTTCTTATAATAAAATATGAGATGATACAATCCATTACTTATGCAGAAATTAGCATACGTACAATGTCTGTTAATAATTATTTATGGAAATGAAGCAGATGTAATGACGCGACGCAATAGAATTATGTGGTTGTCTGCGAGAAAAGAAAACACTACACAGTCCTAAATGGACATTTCACTGACTACTAATAACGCAAAAGAAATAATGAAAAGTTAACAGAAAATCTTAGTATCACTTGAAATTACCTGTCACCTAGTAATAAAAATGGTAGCAACAAAATAATTAACAAACTCATGACGTACGAAGTAATATCAATATTTCCGTCTAGACATTTAAATTCTACCACAAAGACGGCGAACAAAAGTTACTTTAAACACGCTATTTGATTCAAGTTGTGATTAGTTTATTAGGCCAATCAATAGAGCATTAAATCAGTGATTTTGTGACAAAAATACTAGTAGCAAACGGACTGTGCCATCATATAAAAGACAGTCTATAGATATATACTTATATGTTTCCTATTCCAATTTACAATTTAATTTTTTATAAATATTTTTATGCATTTTTTTAAGTTTTTTAAAACTAAATGTCCGACATCACCTGCTTTGTGCACAAAGCAGTGAATTATATGTACCTTATATAATTCACTGCTTTTGTGCGCAGGGTCAGCATTACAACTTAAAAAATGGCGGAATAATGAATTTTTAAAATAACGCTAAATTTTCCGATTTTTCCGAGTTTTCTTCGTTTCTAATTATCCTCTCGTATTATTCTTATTTCGATTTTCTACAAATTGTCTTTTTATAGCATTCAGATTGCTTCGTTAGTTTAAGTTTTATGCAAAACCGTACTTATCTTATCAACTTCGACGTCACCTGTTACATGGGTGTTGTATAATAATGAAAAAGTAATATTAACGGTTGGTAGAAGGAAGCACAAAAAACAAACGCCTAGGTAGGGAATTCTGGAAGGAAGCCTAGTTAGTCGAAGATAGGGAGTTGAAGTGAGAACAGCGCGGAGTGAAAAGTAAGACGATCATTGTAGTGTGAAAAATATAGAAGTAGTGGAAAATTAAGTGTTTAACCGCTATTAGTTAGCAGGTAATATTCTTTAAGTACTTTGTTGTTAATTGTTCTATGTAATTTTATGATTGTGATGGTTATAGATGTTTCATGATAATAATTCTTCTTTAGCTTCCATTGCTTTATGCTCAAGGGCATATATTTTTCTAAGGTAAAATTGTTATAGTTATTATTAACGATTGCTCATTATTTATTTCATGTTAATATATATATATATTGTGTGGGCGCCCAGACATTACAATAATGACTCCTTTGTTTCACATTTAACTTGTTTTATCATGATTAGGTTGTTCTTTGATTTCTTGTGCTCACTTTATGTCATACGTCTATACGAGCCTTGTTGAGTTTACTAACATTTTCGCCCGTGCGGAACGAATCTGGATTAAGCTCGATTGCCCCCCGTATGGGACTCCAGTGTTATGAAGGATCTTCCGAAATCTCAACTATAGCTGGATTGCCTCCCGTATGGGACTCCAGTACCTTCCGGCTCTGCCGGCTAACTAACACCAAACCTCTTCAGTTTTACTTGGAAGTGTATGACTAATATGAGATAACAGATGACATTTAGTGACACATTAAATGAGACAGGTCTTATTTATCACTAGCAAAGGATCTTAATTTATGCTTTTGGTTAGCTGTTGTTTTGTATATATATTTGGGTGGTAAGAGCAACGATCATGGATTTCTCTGCCATGCTCTTTCCCCACAGGAGCTCTAGGTGAGCCTGGCACTCTCATTTTATGTTAAATATTTGTTGATGTTTTTGTTGTTCTTTATATTTGTCACATGTTTGATTTGAGGACTGTTGTATGTAGATAATAAAGTTAGGTGTATTTACTCTGCTTTTGTTTTATAAAATTAAACCATACATCCCCTCAAAAAAAGTTAGTAGCCAGCGCCTTCCGGTCAATAAAAAAATAAATACACACAACGTAGGGATTCCTTATGACGATCACATATTTTTGGCCACAACTACGTTTGTTTATATTTTTTTCAATCGAACCTAGGGTTGTTATACTACAGTTTTATAAGCAAAAAACTTAAAAAAATGCGTTTTTTGCATAAAAATGTTTATAAAAAATGAATTAATGGTAAATTGGAGGAAGAAACATACCATATGATGGCACAGTCCGTTTACTACTAGTATTTTTGTCACAAAAAAACCTCTATTTATTGGCTGATATAGGTACGTGTCCCATTTCAATCGATACACGTAAATATCTATTCAGTGAAGCCTCCGATTAAAAAATGACCTACATGAAAGTTGTTTGGGGGGAAAGCGGTGCTGATCTTGAATTTGAAAGTGATCTTGAAGGTCAACTTCATATTTTAAAACGTCAAGGTCACAGCGAGCTCAATGTTGCTCTGACGTTGACGCAATATTGGCACCAATTTTGCAAAAGCAATTTTCTCAATATACAAATAAATTAACAGCATTAAATACATACATAGGTGTTAGGTATTATTAATTGCAGAAACAAATAATGTGACGAATGAGTGTGAGGGGGAAGAAAAAAAATGTCTCGTTACTCAACAAAGGCATAACTCTGCTTGAGAATTGAAAAGAACTTTTAATTTGACCTCATATTACTTTGCAACTCGGGTATACGATTTACCGCTTTCCCAGGATGCAGCCTCACGAATACAGGTACCGACATAAAAGAAACATCAACCCTCAAATGACCTTAAAGATTAAATCCAAAATCACCGATCCGTGGTCCCGAACATACTTAAACACATATGTATAGTACATCAAGGTTGATTTCTATAGTCGATTTTGAAGTGACCTTAAAGGTCAAGGTCCAGGTTAAGTCCTAGGTCATGATTGAGTACCTTGATGAGAATCCCATCGACTTTAGGGTCAAACATTCCGAGGTTGCTTCAGGGGAGACGAATCATTTGAATTCGCTGCGATCTTGTTGAGTTGAGATCACATCTAGATGTAAAATGTTCTGTCAAATCCATCCCCAGGCTAAAGAATAGGGGGTCCCATTTAAAATTATGAGGTTGACCTTCGATTGACCTTCAATGCCACAATTAAGGTCAAATTCAAGGTCATCAACCGCTTTCACGCAATGAACATCATTTGTCATTTTTGTATCTAAGGCTTCACTGACGAGATCTTCGCGTATATCTGTTAAAATTGACACGTAGTATAAAAAGGTTTACGTGAATATAAAACTTCCTATAAAATTTTCACGAAAATCGGGCCCACATATATTCAGATTAGATTCAGAATATATTTCCACTATATTAAGTAAATAATATACTTATATCGTTCCAGTAAAAAAAATCATCTTTCACTGAGTACCTATCATTTAATATTATCACTAGCAATGTCAGTTTGCAATATTTTTAGTGTAAAAAAGGGTGAATTTATAGCTTACGACGTTTTAAAAGTTACAATGCAGTTCATTGATCATTTGTTTTCAAAAGAGGCGGGACGTTCGAAAATATACAGGAAACATATAACCAAAGGAAGCAAACAATGTTATTGAAGAAAATAGTGTTTTAAGATGAGAAGTATTTAAAGCAAACGGACTGTCAGAAATTAGAAAAGTTTAATAAAAGTAACTAGGAATTTATTTTAAAAAAATGTTGCTGCTATTGGATCCGAAAGAATATAAGCTATCGAGTAAAACTAGATTTATTTGAGGGCAACATTCCAATAATACTTTGGTGTTATTTAATTTTAAAAACCGCAAAACCAGCTTTCCTCGAAATAAACTATACTAAGAAAATGTAGATGAGTCATCAATTTGGATTTTTCTAGAAAATGGATTTTGTTTATTGTTTCTCATGACATATTTTGGAAGTAAAATAAGATGAACACTAAAAATAAATTTGCTTCGCTCCAAGGATCCTCAATAAAATATTTTCAACGCGATACAGCGTCGAAACGTTAAATTTCGAATAAACACAATACGCGAAAACATCTTTATTGTTTGAAATGCATTAAAAACTCGATCGCTCTGCCAAGAATTTCTGTCAGACTTTGGGATATTGTTACCCACTTAAGTTTAAACTCGCCAACTTTTTTAACAATGATAAAACGTAATATAACGAAAGATTTTTCAAAAATAAACTCAGAATGAAGTTACAGGCATGTTATCAAAATGTGGAAATAATTAGTAGGTTCTTTCTCGATTCGTATACATGCTTTTTCATAATATCTATCATACAAACACATGAAATAAATAACTTTATAAGATCATACACTTTAGACCACACAAAGACACTTTGTGAACATCCTCCCGTAAAACGGTAAAGTCGAAGACTGAATTACTAAATGAACAGTGAAGTAATTGGCTATTCCCGTTTTATACCAGGTGCGAAGACAGTCGACTTATCCGTTTTCAAAAGCATGCCGCAATAGAAGTCAGGCGCAGGCATCCAAGAGGGGGGGCGATGAGGGCGATGCCCTCCCCCCTCCAAAAATAAATCAAAGATCAAACAGAATAAATTAATACAGATTAAACGTCCCAGTCTTCTTGACTGCATAACACGCCCCCTCCCAAGTAACGAGCGTTCAAATAAAAACGTGGTCGAAGTTGGCTCTGACACATTGGACGTAGGGAGTAGCTTATAGCGACCGACTTAACCTCATTTCTCAACGAGCTGTATAGCAGCTGTCAGTTTCAATAACGTTAATGACTATATAACTTTATTTTAAAGAATAATCGTGATAACAATAACAAACAATTAAAGGAGCTGCGGAAAGTGTCCCCCTCCTTGTTATAACAATAAATTAAAGCAGCTGCTGAAAGTGTCCCCCTCCTTGTTCCAAGCACTTTTCACACCTGTTCCTCAAAGAATTAAAAACATTTTCTAAGATGCTCGGGGTATTGTTAATTTCACGAATCTTGTCTATAAGTCGAGCCTGCAGATGGTTTAAATCAGGAATAGGCAGTTCAAAAATAGTGTTTTTAAGGTAAGGCCACAAAAAGAATATTCATCGTCTCGCCTGCCGTATGTGCCCTTGCGCCATCTTGTTGAAAGTAAAAGTTTGTAATTTCGTTTTCTTCCAGCTGGTTAACAAAGGGTGCGATAATTTCTTCTCTATACCTTTGCGCAGTAAGAGTACCATAAAAAAAAATAGGTCCATAAATCCTCCTTCGATTGAGAGCACACCAAACTCCAATTTTTTGAGCGTGTTGAGGGCCCTCGACAAAAAAGTTATCTGGTTTTTCAGAAGAACACATTCTTATATTCTGTGAGTTTACGTAACCACTTAAATGAAACCAGGCTTCATCAGAAAAAAAGGTGATATTATGAAGTTCACCGTAGTTGTTTCAGAAGAACACATTCTTATATTCTGTGAGTTTACGTAACCACTTAAATGAAACCAGGCTTCATCAGAAAAAAAGGTGATATTATGAAGTTCACCGTAGTTGTTTAAAAACCATTCACAAAATACAGCCCGTCGCGGAAAATCAACTTCATGAAGTTCTTGCTGACAAGTTAAACGATAGGAGAACAAACGCAAATCTTTTTTTAACACTGTGTGGCAGGTACCGACTGATACTCCCACCATTTGTGATAAAACACGTACAGAAGTTCTTGGCGCATTTTCCATTATTTGTTGGACATTTTCTTTTAATTCTTCAGTCCGCTTTTTAGGTCGGCCGCTTCCTTCTTTTCTTGTTACACTGCCCGTTTCACGAAAAACATTAACACAACGCTGAACTGCACTTTGAAAAATTTTGTACTCAACAACGCCGGGATATTGATTTTGAAATTCTATGAAACATTCCTCAATAGAATACTTCCATATTCCATCAATCTTGCGTCCATTTCTAAAGTAGGACTCTATGATAAACACTATCTGTTCTTGAGAAAACACCATTTTAAACGCTTTTTAAAATGAAAATATTCAAATTGATAGCGGCCATATAGCGCTTTGACAGATGACGTTTAAGTTCATTTGCTATACGCTACGCCCTACGTCCAAATTTTCAGAACCAACTTGACCACGTTTTTATTTGAACGCTCGTTATATCTCTGGATCCGCCACTGAGAACAGCGGTGGCTAATCTCCGTTGCACCTCGGAAGCGTTAGAAACATGATGGAATTTTACTTAAATTTAAACTGTTCACGGTTTAATTTTGTTATTTTATTTTATTTATTTTGGATTAATTTAACATGTTCGATTCGTTGCCGAAGTGGTTGAATAAGGAGTGAAAACGTACTATATTTCTCTATATCCCTATTTTAATAATTATCCTAAATCTATTGTACGTAGTGACAGTAGCATAGTTCAGCTAAACTAGATCAACGTCAGAAGTCATTGGCACTGAGATTCACAAATTTAATACATACATTGTTTAAAAAATATAGTAGCACATAATTGTTTGTAAAAACTTGAAACGATTTTAAAAGAATATTTCATATTCATATTACTAGTAATCAGATTAGTATTTTTATTTCCTTGTTTGAAATTACAATAATGGCATGCTTTGATTTTTTAAAAGATTTAAAAAAAAACAAATCTGGTCACATAGTTTTAATCAACATCACTTAAAACCCTTATATCTTAAATTTCGTCGATATACCAATGAATATTTTTTATGCAGATTTAAAGTTTTCATTTACGAAGTTTTCGTTAAAATTTAGGAAACTTAGAAAATGTCTGAAGATGAGAAATTGGCCAATTACTGACCCTACTGGTTATGTGATTGGTAAATAGTATTCCCCATATAAATTGTTTTCATAATGTTAGCAGGATAGAATATTTTCACAATTTTGGGCCCATACGCAGACTATACGGAAAAATGTCTTTATTGTGGTCTTTTATTTCGTGCAAAAAATCTGTCATAATCATGTTAAAGAATGTTCGCATATTTCCACAAAAAAAAATGAATTATTTTTATTGTAATAAATTTTAATAATATTACCATATAAAATTGTACAATTTATGTCAACCTCTTTGTTTCCAGTAAAACATTTTATTACAATGCTGTGTTCTATTTCAAATTATTTATAAAAATATTTAACTTTTATTAACAGCAAAATATATAGTATATTATACAGGGTGTTCCACCTAAGAGCTATGTAAAGAAAATATTTTTAGCTTTACAGGGTGTTCCATTTCTCGTGGGCGCTACATAACTTTGTTATTTTAAATGGAACACCCTGTATATTATTGAGTTTTTGAATTTCTTGGTTATATTAGGTAGAGTTTATTATATTTACATGGTATTTTAAAACTTACCGTTTTCGAGATAATCAGTTGTTTTTGAAAAAAAAAAATCACGATTTCTGCTCTCTAAATGAAGCTAGATAGCGTATAAACCGTAAGAGTTAAAAACCTGCAGTTTTCACAGCACTCTATTTTGTTATCTGTGAGCAAAACGTGTACGTCATTCAGACTCGGAAATACTGAGACCTACATTAATGCTGTTACATAGCTACTTTTTCGGACTTTAGAAAAGAACCTGATTTTTCTGGAAAACTGTTATAAGTATATAATGTTATAAGTAAACTGTTATAAGTATGGACAACCTGATATCATTCGAAAGAGCATTCAATTTTGCATTAATATTTCTTAATATTTCCGAGTTTGAGTAAGGTACACGTTTTGCTCATAGACGACAAGGTAGAGTAATTTATGCCAAAACGAACTGTGAAAACTTCAGGTTTCTAACTCTTACGGTTTAGACACTGTCTAGCCTCATTTACAGAGCTGAAATCGTAATTTTTTCAAAAACAACTGAATATCTGGAAAACGGTAACTTTTATACACCATGTACATTTAATAAACTCTAACTACTATTAACCAAGGAATTAAAAAATTGTGCAAAACCGTACTTATCTTATCAGCTTCGACGTCACCTGTTACATAGGTGTTGTATAACAATGAAAAAGTAATACTAACGGTCGGTAGAAGGAAGCACAAAAAACAGGCACTTAGGTAGGAAATTCTTCAAGGAAGCCTAAAGAGTTGAAGATAGGCAGTTGAAGTGAGAACAGTGTGTAGATAAGTAGCAAGACGATCGGCGGGCAGTGTGTCAAAGTAGTGAAAAGTTAATTGTTTAAAGTGGTATTAGTTAGCAGGTAATATCCTTTAAGTACTTTGTTGTTAATTGTTCTATATAATCTTATGATTGTGATGATTATAGATGTTTCATGATAATAATTCTTTGTAAGTTTAGCTTCCATTGCTTTATGCTCAAGGGCATATATTTTTCCAAGGTAAAATTGTTATAATTATACTTAAAGTTTGCTCATTATTTATTTCATGTTAAAAATATATGTATTGTCCTGATTGCCAGACATTACAATAACGACTTCTTTGTTTCACATCTAACTTGTTTTTGCCACGATTACGTTATACGAAAAATATACATGTTTCTTGATAATAATTCTGTATATGTTTAGCCTTCATTGTCTTACGCTCAGGGGCGTATATTTCTCTAAGACAAAATTGTTACAATTATTATTAACGATTGCTCATTATTTATTACATGTTGAAATTCTCCCGAAATCTCAACTTTAGCTGGATAGCCTCCCGTATTATGGGACTCCAGTACCTTCCCTATTATTATTGTTATTATTATTATTATTGTTGTTGCTATTATTGTTACTAAAACCTCTTCAGTTTTACTTGGAAGTGTGTATGTCTAATTTGAGTGAGATGACATTTAGTGAGAAATTAAATAAGTTGTATTTTAATTATCATTAGCAAAGTTTCTTAATGTATGCCTTTGGTTAGCGGTTGTTTTGTATTTATATTTGGGTGTTAAGAGCAAAGATCGTGGGTTTCTCTGCCATGCTCTTTCCCCACAGGAGCTCTAGGTGAGCCTGGCACTCTCCTTCTATGTTTAATGGTTGTTAATGTTTTTGTTTTTTTTTCTATTTGTCATATGTTTAATTTGAATTGTATGTAAATAAAGGTTAGGTGTATTTACTCTGCTTTTGTTTTATATAATTAAACCATACATCCCCTCCACAAAGTTAGTAGCCAGCGCCTTCCGGTCAATTAAAAAAATAGATACACACAACGTAGGGATTCCTTATGACGATCACATGTTTTTGGCCACAACTACGATTGTTTATGTTTTTTTATCGAACCTAGGGTTGTTATACGACAAAATGCAGTAATATACAGGGTGCTCCATTGAAAATAACAAAGTTGTATAGCGCCCACGCACAATAGAACACCCTGTAAAGCTAGAAATATTTTCTTTACATGGCCCACATGATTCCAGGCAACTTTTATTAAAACCATTTTTTTATAAATTTTACAGTGGCAGGGTACATAAGAATCTCTCTTGGGTGGAATACCCTATATACATATGTATGTATTTAGCAAAATTGTAGTAAAGTTAAATACAGCATTTGCAATTGTGCAAATTTTTATATAATTTTTTTGCATGTGTTATTTCCTAATTATGAACACCAATGTCATTCGAAAAAAAAACATCTAGAACCACAAAAATTGTTGCTGGAGATGGTCTATTCAAATCTATAAACAAAGATGTCAAATAACATTTTTTACAGTTCAAATCCCCGACAGCTATTCTTATTCCTATGTCACTGGTTAGTTTTTCTTCAAATTTTACATTTCCATGTTTGAAGAATCATAGAGCCTTTAGTACCGTTTTTCTTGACGAGAAGAATAAACCCTGAAAGTTTCGTCGCTACGTCTCTATTGCGCTCTGTATAGTGAATTCCGCCGGCCGATTTGTAGGCACGCGGTACGACATCCGGCATAAATTTCTGTAATAAGTGCTCCTTAAACTATCCCAATAAGAAGCCGGCAGCGGGGCATAAGGAATAAAATATTCCGACGAGTGAAATCCCATCCGGTATCGATGGCAGCTGTCTAACTATTTCGGTCGACTGGCTGGCCGTTAGGACGAAAATAGCAGGCATCCAGACGCTCGGACATGACTGACGACGCCATTTACGAAATCAAGATCATGCTTGTTTTACAGCGGGCATACGGTGCCAGGAACGGAATATGTGGAAGGGTTTAATTTGAAGTTCTGTAACGATTTTAGATATACCGTGCTGACGTTCTTATTTAAAATGGTCTAACAAACGTTTTAGCGATTTCATAATTTTATTTGTTCTATTTTATGTCGTTCTATCATTCTAATTAAAATCTGCATGTATATAAATAGATCAAATATATTTATTAAAATACTTGATTAAGTTTATATATTCCAAAGGCGTGTGTGACTAGACATTTTACCGATGTTTCCAATTCACATAAAAAACTAGCGTGACAAAAACAGCTCCAGACATACCAAGAAAAGCAAACGACGGCGACGACCAAAGAGCCTGATGCTATTATCAGAGCGATTACCGAAGACCGCCTCATATCACCAAGGAAATATTTCCAGTGTTCTGGGAAATCAGCTCAAAATTCACAGAAACCACTGGTCGCTAAGTCGCGAATACATCATCCAATAAATTGGCCCGTATATAAATTAAATACAGGGTGTTAGAAATTTGACCGCCTTAATTTTAACAGACGATAGAATACATTAAAATAAGCAAAAAAACGTGATATGACATGAGTCCTAAACTCAACCATTTCCGAAAAAAAAATTATCAAAATCTCCAACTTAATGTAAGGCACAAAAGTTCCATTAATTAAGGAATATTGACATAACTGCGTGCATAGAATACCACAAAATACAATGTTTATCACTTTTTTAACAAAATCTTTATGCTTAATTTTAAAAAATAATTAGCGTTGCAATAAATTTAAAATTCGATAAAATTCATATCGAGCAATGTGACAACAGCGCAGCGAATAACACGAGGTATTCAGCTCTGCCGTCCAGCCATCAATACGCAAATCAATAGGTATGGAATTGGACCGTGTCTAAGTGTTTTTTGTGTACCACTATTTTCTTTTCTTGATGCATTTTCCAGCGAGTGCGCGAAAATTGCATTCGAAGGTGTCGTGCGAGCATCGAAAATGGTGGTGAGCACTTTAAGCATATGTTGTAGTTTGTTTTGTACTTGTGTGGTTAAAAATTACGAAATTATGGTTTTTGGTAAGTATCTAAATTATTTTTAATACGTATGATTATTTGGATGACGTGAAACTTTGGATACTTTAATTATATATTTTTTAAATTTATAATTTGATAAAAAGTTAAATTCCTGTTTTAAGAGATTCTTAATTACTAAAATTCGAGCTGAAATTAAAGCACAACACTATCTTCGTACTACAAAATCCATACATTTTATTTTATTTCTTTAAAAACTGGAAAAAATTGTCTTGAAATTTACTAAATGTTTAACAATAATAGCTGTTTACATTTTTTCCGTAGGACAAGTCTTCAGCGTGCACACGTGGTATGCATGAGCTTTGTGACGTTAGGTTGAGCGCTGTTATCACGTTGTGATGCAACTCCTCAATATTAATACTCGCTGTTAATATTACGCCCCTGTAATATACAACTTTTTTGTTCCTTTATAATTACTCTATCTCATACTGAAGTAATGGCGGCAGTCAAACTTCTTGCTCCTTGTATATTTATATTTATTCTGATTGCATATTTTTGCATTTTAAATTTTACCCATGTTTTGAATTTAATGATAGAAATCATCCATACAACCCGAAATAGTTTCAAAAACACTCAAGCAAAGTAGGTACATGTCTGAGGACACCAAAATCACTAAGACAGCGCTGGTCAAAATTCGCAATTTTCACTGATATTTCGATCAGATGATAAATATCAGATGATAAAAAATGTACTGTTGGTACAGCGGCCGTCGAGGTCCAACGCGCATTGCCCAAAAATTCACCAATGGTTAAATTTTTTTAGTAAACCAACAAGAAATCCACACAATATCATCCAGAAACCTTACAATCGACGATGAATCAAGACATCAAAGATCGCAAAAACCTGAGAGGCCAAAGGCCAATAACAGTAGCGAAGATCCACGCCGAGAATTGGCGACACCATCAAATGTGATCGAACGTCGATTCTAGTTGTTGCAGTTAATTAACCAGGGCAACGTTCCTGGCCAGTACATAGTACAATTCTCTGCAGGCCACTTTTCCATTGCATTGTATGTGTCCTACTGCACGCCACCAAACAATATGTTGTATCCAAGTGAACAACGCGCCATTGGATTGAAATTGGGCACTTTGGACGCTTCAAATAGTAGAAATACAATATTATTCGACCATTCTAATAAGAACACTGTAACATGATAAACGGTGATTCTAAATAAATTGAAAATTAAAATTTGTATGATACTGTCCATAAGACATTACAAAACTTAAAATTTATACCATGTTTCGAATCCACAACAGGAAAGCTCTAGAAAGCACTCAAATGTTTCAAATCCAATTCCGGAGCTGTTCATAAAGCTCAAAACCACTCCAGGCATGTCAAGCCAGATAAGATGATGTCTACAGATCAGCATACTGTTGTCTGAGCAACCGCCGAAGACAGCCGGGGGTCGTCTAGAAGTCTAGAGAATCGCTGAAGTTTCGAATTTTCTGGGAAAACAGCGTGGCATTCGCAGAAACCGCTCAGCGGTCATAAAACAGGAACCAACTTTCCAAAATTGCTGAAATCAAAAGCCAATAACCTCCGACGATGGGTCAAAATCGTCCCAAAAAAAGCAAAAATCCCTCCGTTCCATTCGAAAACCCACAATGGAAATTTAGTGGAGACATCAAGGGATACAATCGAATGTCGACCCTGGACATTTGCGAATCATTAACCAGGACAACGTTCCTGGCCATTACAAAGCACAGCTCTCTGCATTAAATTAAATTGATTAAATTGTATACGTCCTATTTCATATGTGCCAAACCAAATCTTGTTAATTAATTATACTAAATAAACTACCAAGTTATTATACATATATATTACTGCGAGCTTAGGTTCAGAAGTAGATCCCCTAGACCAGGGGTCGGCAAGTAATTTTAGGTGGAGTCCGGATACTTTTTAAAATTTTTAACGAGGTCCAGAAAAAACTCATATTTCTTACTAATTTTTTATTCTAATTTGCACTCAGAAAATAATATGAAATACAATAGATAGGCATATTTGTATTCGAAAATCAATGAAAGAAATTACATTCGCGGTCTTGAGCCAGTTTTTTTACTAACCTACTAACCATTAAAAAATGATAAGGGTAGCACTCAAACGTTTTGTTATCTACAGAAAAATATATTTTTAAATAATTTGAATAATTATATTTTCCAAAAATTTTTGGCGGTCCAGTTTTTTACCTACCGCGGTCCGCCAGTTGCCGACCGCTGTCCTAGACCCTATATCTAACCTCCAAATCGTCTAGATTTATCTACAGTTGTGGCCAATATACAAGTGTTCTTTAACATAAAAAAATTAAAGTATGTATATAAAAAAAGTGAGCCGACCAGAGAGAGGCTCACAATGACATAAACATATACCCAAAAGCCTAGTCCAGACCTACATATATTTGTTCGCCAACATTTAAACATATGTATAAAAACTGTATAAAAGTTGTTTAAAATGTGTTTGCAAACATTTGTTTAAAAACATTTAAACAAATGTTTGCAAACAACAACATTTAAACATTTAAACAAATGTTTAAATGTTTAAAACAAATGTTTAAATGTTTTTTGTTTTCCCGTCAGAATGGGAAACGCGTATTTTTATACTCGCCAAGAAGCAAGTCTGGACGCGTTTTTTTAAGCAAATGTTTGTTTAGTGTGTTTTAAGCAATTGTATCAGTGGTAGCGCTAAATTTCGTGGTTCATTGTGTATTGTGTTTATATTATAGCAGAGATATATGTAATACTTTATCTATGTTTGGAATTTCATACCTAATTAAGGAACCTACTAGAATTGTTGCGGGTAGCAGTTCCTGTTTGGACAATATTATGACAAATTTTGAATCCGATAGATTAACTTTTGGTACATGTAACCCTCATTTGGCAGATCATCTTGGAATTTTCGTTAACGTTCATACAGGTACGGAAAGCACTAGAAATACTTCTGGTAAAACTAGAATTATTTCTAGAAATAATATTTATGTATTTGCGAGTAAGGTGGGTGAAATAAAATGGGACCATAATATTTTTAAATTATAACTGTTCTGATAGCGCTAATATTATTTTAGACACTTTATGTAATATTGCAGATACTGTTTTCCCTTTAAAATCTGTACAAACTAGGTCAAAGGGAATCAGATGGTTCAATGACAGACTCCGTGAGTTGCGTCGTGAATTATATCATGCTAAGGCTGTTTTTGACAATGAAAAATCGGTTGATACTTGGACGACATACTGTGATATCAGAAAAACATATAAAAAAGCTTTAAAATATGAAAAACGTAATACTTACTCTAATGAAATTTGTAATTCTAATAATAAAGTCAAAACAATATGGAACATAGTAAATAATGAAAGAAAAGCTAATAGATCAGTTCTTAATTCAAATGTTATATCTTCTGATGATTTTAATGTGTATTTTTCTAATATTTGCAACTTAATTCTTCAATCAATTGATGATACTGTTATTGATCCAAGACATTTTTTATCTAAGGCTCCAAAACCGCCTTTTTCTTTTTTTATGCTTTCTATCACTGACCGTGAAGTAAAGGATGCAATATCTAATTTAAAAGATTCAGCTAGTCTAAACTACTATTGTTTAAATAGTTTTATGATTAAGGCATCTCTGGAATCGTTAATTGAACCCCTGACCGTACTATTTAATAAATGTGTCAACGAAGGAGTATGGCCGGAGTCGTCTAAAATTTCTAAAATCCTTCACTTGCATAAAAAAGGCGACAAAAATTGTCCAGATAATTTTAGGCCTATAGCTACTGTACCTGTTATTAGTAAACTTTTTGAGTTGATCATAAAACATAGATTAGTTAGTTACTGTGAAAGTAGGCATATTTTCTCGGATTCCTAATTTGGTTTCAGAAATGGTAGATCTACTCTTAAAGCATTATTGGCAATGATTAATGCTATAGTACAGGGTTTTGATGAGGGTGTCCAATCGAATGCTTCGATGTGTGACCTCTCAAAAGCTTTTGATTGTGTCAACGTAGACATTTTGTTACTTAAATTAGAATATTACGGGATCAGAGATGGTATGCTTAAATTACTTACTTCCTACCTAACCAACAGGCAACAGTATGTATGTTTAAATGGTTATGACTCTAGCTTGCTCCCCGTTCAAAATGGTGTTCCCCAGGGTTCTGTCCCGGGACCCATTTTGTTTCTTTTATATATAAATGACTTGCCTTACTGTGTGGGGGACGCCTCCTGTTTTATATTTGCAGATGACACTACGCTAATTACAAAAGGTAACGACTTAAGTTTGGGCAATCTACAACTTGCTAAAAATTGGTTTTGTTCAAACAAATTAAAACTTAATGAGTCCAAAACCCAAAATATTACATTTAGCATTAGCACCGACAAATGCCTTCATAAATCTGATTGCAAAGTTCTTGGTATAACACTTGATAGTAGATTGGAATGGTCATCTCACGTACATCACCTTAGCTCAAAGTTGTCTTCTCAAATATTCTGTCTGAGGCAGTTGGGACGTTTCCTTTCAAGTAATGTATTACGAACGGTATATTTTGCAATTGTTGAGTCACTTAACATATGGTATTACGTTATGGGGCAACTCAAACGCTGCGAGTAAGATATTCGTTTTACAAAAGGCAGCGGTCCGTTTTATCGAGGGTGCCCCTTATGGAACCCCTTGCTTATCACTGTTTAAAAAATTTCGTATTATGCCTCTACCAAGTATATATATTTTTCAGTCTCTGCAGCAGATACACCGTGGACTAGATAAATTTTCAAATCATTCAGACGTACATTCATATAATACCAGAAATGCGGAAAATTTGATTTTATCGTTTTCTAGGATCCGTACTACTCAGATTAATAAATTAAATATTAAATTATATAACCACTTCGTGAAATGTTTTAATGGTGTTAATGTTACTAGTTTAAGTTTTAATAAATTTCGTGGGTTAAGTAAAAACTTTTTATTGGATAAATGTTTTTATGGCGTAAGTGATTATTTCAACTGTTGAATTCTAACAATGATCATTTAATGTAACAGTGACTTCAAATATACTTTTATTGTATGTAATGTGGTCGTTAAAAATAAATAAATAAAAATAAATATATTTATAGGGCTATATAAAATGTGAAATATATTATACAGGGTGTCCTTGAAAAGGATGGACAAGCCTAACTTACCTATATACAAAAGTGCACGCCTACTGAGATATAGCCTTCTAAATATAGAATAGATAACCTAGTTTTTTTCAAATAATTTGAAAACTATTTTTCTTAGCAACTTCAAATTTGATACCTTATATTTTTATGTAAGGGCGAGGTAAATATAGAATTTGGTGAGAATACATATACAGGATGTTCTCTTTCTAGTGCCTGAGCGCCACTGGCTATCCCGTAACTTTTTTGTGTGTGCACCAACGACGACAGAATTTATATTTTTAAAAATAAGCATTAATTTAGAAGATTTTTTTGCTCTTACAAAATTTTGATATCGTTTATGGATTTCGAGTAAAACTGGCATTTTTATACATTGCAGCCTCAAAACAGGGAATAATAATGAAAAAACGACACATTAAAAAAGAAATAACTACAGATTTTTAGTATTAGTATTATCAATTAATAAAATAAAATCAAACACTAATATTTTAAATAAACAGTATCAACTAATAATGTAAGGAAGTCAACATTAACATTTTAAATAAACCTAAATTGATATTTGTAATCACATTAAAATAATATTACAGTAAATGTTCAAACTTACTTCATTGTTCTTAAACGCAAGCATTAGTTCTTCGAATATGAAAATGAATTTTATCCAATAATTGTGCATTACCTCTCATAACACTAATTTCATGTTGTATTCTTTCCCATTATTCGTTTTCTGTATTTACTAAAAAGTTATAAACTGTGGTCCGCAACGCTCCCCAAAGGAAATAATGGGTTTAGGTCCGGGGATCGAGGTGACCATTTTAAAGGGGCATTATTTCCTATACCTATCCACCTGTTAGTATAGTAAACCTGTAATAACTGGTCTTTTAATACTCTATTAACGGAACTTTTTGAAAGTCAGCCTCTGCCGCTAAACGCCTTTTATTTACTTGAGGAATTTCTTCGACCCTTTCCAAAATTTGTTCATCCAGCTGAATACTTCCGGCCGTACATTATCCACGATTTAATGTTACAGTTAAAAGTTGTGATTTGGAATTCTTCGATTAGGAAAACTCAGCATATGTTGGAACAGTAGCACAACAATTTCCTTCACAATAACCTAAAACTAATAACATATCAGTTTGTTCAGCAAAAGTATAAATTGCAATAAAAACAAAGTAAACTAAAATTAAATCACAGCTAGCTTGACATTGAACCATTTAATTATATTCTTTGTTATATGGCACCTCGTACTAGACTATTCTATTTATCTTAAACTAATTTTATATTATTTAATGTGTAAAAAATGTCATTTTACTCGAAATCCATAACCGATATCAAAATTCTATCGTCGTTGACGTACACACACAAAAAATACGGGATAGCCAGTGGCGCACCGGCACTAGAAAGAGAACATCCTCTATATGTATTATCACCAAATTCTACATTTACATTGCCCTTATATAAAAAAATACGTATACCAAATTTGAAGTTTCTATGAGAAACAGTTTTCAAATTATTTGAAAAAAACTAGGTCATCTGTTCTATATTTAGAAGGCTATATCTCAGTAGGCGTGCATTTTTGTATATAGTTAGGCTAAATAGTCTAATTTTCGTCCAAGGAACATGTGGTCAAGCGTTGTCCATCCTTTTCAGGGACACCCTGTATATCCATCACAAATGGCCGCCACTGCCTCACTATTCACCGACATGTTTTTTCACAAAACACATGTTTTTGTCTTTAGTCTGGACTCAATTGCTACCTCGTTTAAACAAATGTTTATGGAAACAAAACACAATACACAAGTGTATATATATGTTTTGTTTGCAGGCAAATGTTTCCAAACATTGGTTTGTGGGCATTCGAGATAGTGGCTGAGCGTGCGGCCCGACGCGTCGAAAGAGAGCCAGACAATGACATAATTCCCCCCGCAACTCCTGACGAACTAAGACTGACAGTACGCAGACTTAAAAACAGAAAAGCCCCCGGACCCGACAATATACATAACACGACACTTAAACGACTACCACACAAGGGCCTCATGGCCCTACTAAACATAACAAACGCGACACTCAGACTAAGACACTTCCCTACCCGCTGGAAAACAGCAAACATAATCCTTATCCCAAAACCCAACAAAGATCACACCATCCCATCCAACTACCGGCCCATTAGCCTGCTCCCGGCTATGAGCAAAGTGGTAGAAAAAATTATCCTAACCCGTCTAAGAACCCACTCCCAAGAACTGCAAGTCATTCCAGACGAGCAGTTCGCCTTCCGACCCAATCACTCCACTGAACTCCAAATCCTTCGCCTTACCGAGCACATCACGGCGGCCTTCAACAGGGGACAGTACACTGGTGCTGTCTTCCTGGACGTCGCAAAGGCCTTCGATACGGTTTGGCATGAAGGCCTACTGATGAAAATGCTCACCAACCAATATCCCATATCCTTTACCAAACTCATAAAATCCTACCTACACCACCGAAAATTCCGCATCCAAATCCAAGATTCCCTTTCCACCACCCGTCCCATGGAGGCCGGTGTCCCCCAGGGCACCGTCCTGTCCCCACACCTATACACCATTTACAACTCCGACATCCCACATCCCCCCAACACCAACATATACTTATACGCCGACGACCTGACAATCACATCCCAATCCGTAGATCCTAGATATTCCGTCTACCTCCTCCAAAGCTCCTTAGACCAACTTGAAACCTGGTGCAACAGGTGGAAAGTCAAAATTAATCCCAACAAAAGTTCGGCTATCCTTTTTACCAAACGAAAAATCCCACAAAACCTTGACAGACTGACACTATCCCAGGAACCCATCTCCTGGAATCGACAAACACGATACCTGGGCGTGACGATGGACCAGCGTCTCACGTGGAAACCGCACATCGTGGAGACGGTGGCGCGAGCGAAGACCACCAGGGCTAGGCTCTATCCCTTACTCAAAGGTGGAAACACCCTCAGTTTAAGGAATAAGCGAACGCTTATCAAGGTGGTACTTCAACCGCAGCTAACCTACGCCTCCACGGCGTGGGGTCACGCGGCAAAAAGCCACTTAAAGTCATTACAGGCTGTGGAAAACATAGCCCTCCGCACGGCCACCGACGCGCCCTGGTACGTAAGAAACACTGACATATTACGAGACTTACAATACACAAACGCTACACAGACAATAAGACAAAACGCGGAGAAACGATTTGACGTAGCCGCTAGACATGACAATCCCCTCCTCAGGCAAGCCGTTGACTACGTACCCGACGTGACCGACAAACACAAAAGACCTAGACACCAACTTTTTGACCCTGGGTGACCACCCCAATGACCCCCCCCCTGCCCGCTAACCTTTTCTGTTTCAGAGACAGCCAGGATCAAGAAACGAAGACAACGACACACACACACACACACACACACACCCCCCATACCCTCCTTAACCCTCCCCTCCCGCGCTAGCCTAAGGGCCACCTTAGCAAAGCGCATCCCAGGCTGCATAGCCGCACTACCCTACCCAACCATACCACACATAAACATGACACTACCCCCGGGGTTTACACAGACGAGCCGGCGAAGCAAGAAGAGCGCCAGAAGAAAGGGCCCTAGCCGGCGGGGCCCAGCCAGGACAAAAGGAGGTCCCACAAAGCGCCTACACCGGCCGCATTTGCGGTCGGGGTAGACGACGGATGGGGCCCACCTACGAAGGCTGTCCAGGCCTACACGAGATGAGGCAGGATAAAGAGGGATAATCCCCCTCGATCCCAAATCATTGAGGCCAATTTCTAGCCATGGAATAATGGCGCGGTTTGTGGGCAGTGTATGTAGGTTTGGACTAGGCTTAAGAATGTACCGTACGTACCAGCGTTGCCACACGTCCCGCTTTTTAACAATGTCCCGCTTTTCCCGCTCTCGAATGTTAACGTCCTTTTTTTTAGACATCGAAGTAAAGAGTGAGACCTTTTAATTATACAAACCCGTAGTACGTCCCGATTTTGGACGATCTGGCAACGCTGGTACGTACATTCTTAGAAGAATTTTAATTTTTCGGGCTCAAGGCTCTAGCAGAGACTACTGTCGCGAAGACTATTGGATAGGACACCAAGACCTAATAAAACAATTTTATAGGTTAAAAATTGATAAATCTAACTTTTTTTATCAAAAAAACTTACTACGTCATTGTCGGTTTCCTTTAGAATGGCAAATAGGTTTCGTTAAAAATAATAGGTATTTGTAAAGATATATTAATCAAAAACACAATAATCGAAAGCTCGTTGGATTGTTTTTGTAATTCAATTTCAATTTTTGTTTAATTTATTATGTTTATTTGTTGTATCTTATATTTAAGTTTATTCTATTTACTTTTTTTTACCTAATTTAAATTACCGCATATAGGTACCGTATACCGGACTTATAAGAAAGTCCCGTCTATATATATATATATATATGTTGAACTTCAGATTTCCGCGGATATTATATGTGTTGTCAAGATGTTTCCGGGTTCCTCTCCGCGTATGGTTTTCTTGATTCTGGATAGAATCGTGTTCTGGACGACGTTTCGGCAAGATCACACTTGCCATTTTCAAGTCTTCTTTGTTCTACTTCGTGTAATACGTTGTGAACTGGTGTTTACCTGCTCTGCTGCTGCTTTATATATTATTTTCGCGTTCTCCTTCACTGGTTTTCGCCTCGGTTCGCTGCTCGTTGGTGCGTCAGATATCATGCTTGGTGAAGCGTTGCGTCGCGCTCTGATGATTTTGTTTGCGAGAATCGCTTCAGAAAAAATTATTCGTCAGTCATTAATGTAGGCGCTGAAAAAAGGTAAATTCCAACCTTTGTATATTCAGAGCTAAGAAATTATTCGAGTATAGATTACTTTTTTTAAACAGAACACCATGTATTCTTTTATATTTTTGAAATCTGTAAATTTTTGTGTTTTGGAATCTATATCCGTTTTTCTGATTCTGATCTGAAATTATTTTATATACAGGGTGTTCCATTTAAGACTGTAACGCTACTCTCTTAATCGGAATTTAATTAAGATGCAATTTTAAGGAAAGATTCGCATTTACCAGTTTTACCACCCTTTAACACAAGACGAAAAAAATGAAGCTCTTACAGTCTTACAGGGAACATCAGATTGCTTTTATTATAATTTAACATCCAGGAACATTAAAACTATTTAAAATTTCCGATATGTATATAGGTAGGTATATATTTTTAACAATGTTCCTATTTCGGCAGAAAATGTAGTGTGATTATTTTAAAATCGTACAATCTGTTCTACTTTTTGAAGTTTTTTTAGTAATTTCCTAGCAAAATTACAGAATACAGAGAAAAACTGACACTACATGAAATTGAGTTTAGTTCG
Source organism: Anoplophora glabripennis (assembly GCF_000390285.2). Lineage (NCBI taxonomy): Eukaryota > Metazoa > Arthropoda > Insecta > Coleoptera > Cerambycidae > Anoplophora > Anoplophora glabripennis. Next base: position 206,052 of record NW_019416918.1, read on the forward strand.
CAAAGTTCTGGAACAAATAATATTTTAAAATTAATATGAATAAGCATAAGTATTTGTGTTAAAGTGATTGAAATATATCTATTAAACTAACAGATATATTTCCAAAAATTTGTACTTGTGATTCACTTCCAATGAATACAGAGCCATGTGAACTTCCTTCACAAGGGAGATATTATTTAAAGGCCATCTTTGTGCACTAATTGGCACTATAGTATGTAGTCCTGATGAAACTATGACCTTACCAGAACGAAAAAACAAGAAAAAGTAATATCAGGTAAGGCGATCTGGTAATATTTTCGTAATAAAATTATTAATACCGCAATAAGTTTTTACAATATATGCAATATCAATAGAATACTCGGCAGACTACCTTTTGGAAACACATTTTATAGCAAAATTTAACATTCAACCATTCTGCTAACATCGCATATCTTCGCTTAGGCAACCAGAAATTCAAATCTGAATAATAAAAGTTGTATAAGTATACAGGGTCATGTAAGCTTTGCGTGCATGTATTGATGTAGGTATGCATATGCAAGCATAGAAAATATATACATATATCTTACTTAAGAGCAGGATTACGAGAGCTAAAGTCGTAACATTTCTTAGATGGCGATTGGATGCCCTTTTCCTAATTTCTTGCATAAATTTGAGAACCCAATTTTCAGACGAGAATCTACTCGTCGGTAACTCTCCATTGATAAAATGTAGCCATTCGCCAGTAGATGGTACTGATTAGCATACATTAAATAATGCAAACATGCATTATAGATGTCCTCGTACACGGCATCGGGCAATAAGAAGTTGAAAAAAACGCCATACAATTTGCACAAAAAACGGGAACCGTGTTTTTATGAGGTTTGGTTATTTAATTTTTTTTTCATTTATGACGATGTGTCCTGCGTCGTTTGACATCGTAAATATTATTCTAGTGTTTGAGTGTGTATTGTACTGATTACTTTTCCATTAATTAGATTATTATTATCATTATTATTATCATTATTATTATCATTATCATTATCATTATCATTATCATTATCATTATCATTATCATTGTCATTGTCATTGTCATGGTCATGGTCATGGTCATGGTCATGGTCATTGTCATTGTCATTGTCATTGTCATTGCCATTGCCATTTACTCAAAGGTGGAAACACCCTCAGTTTAAGGAATAAGCGAACGCTTATCAAGGTGGTACTTCAACCGCAGCTAACCTACGCCTCCACGGCGTGGGGTCACGCGGCAAAAAGCCACTTAAAGTCATTACAGGCTGTGGAAAACATAGCCCTCCGCACGGCCACCGACGCGCCCTGGTACGTAAGAAACACTGACATATTACGAGACTTACAATACACAAACGCTACACAGACAATAAGACAAAACGCGGAGAAACGATTTGACGTAGCCGCTAGACATGACAATCCCCTCCTCAGGCAAGCCGTTGACTACGTACCCGACGTGACCGACAAACACAAAAGACCTAGACACCAACTTTTTGACCC